>NC_136630.1:32405923-32455923 GCF_933228915.1 Telmatherina bonti | reverse complement strand
GACCACAACCTCCTCATGGAGAAGCTGGTCTGATTTCTCTACTGGCGTTAATGCTGTTGCTACGATTGTGTGCAGCGTGGTCTTCCTATCAGGGCGCCGTACCACACTGCCAGACCAGATCCAACGTACCACACTGCCAGACCAGATCCAACGTACCACACTGCCAGACCAGATCCACCGTACCACACTGCCAGACCAGATCCAACGTACCACACTGCCAGACCAGATCCAACGTACCTCGGTGCCAGACCAGATCCAACGTACCACGGTGCCAGACCAGATCCAACGTACCACGGTGCCAGACCAGATCCAACGTACCACGGTGCCAGACCAGATCCAACGTACCACGGTGCCAGACCAGATCCAACGTACCACGGTGCCAGACCAGATCCAACGTACCACGGTGCCAGACCAGATCCAACGTACCACACTGCCAGACCAGATCCAACGTACCTCGGTGCCAGACCAGATCCAACGTACCACGGTGCCAGACCAGATCCAACGTACCACACTGCCAGACCAGATCCAACGTACCTCGGTGCCAGACCAGATCAAACATACCACGGTGCCAGACCAGATCCAACGTACCACGGTGCCAGACCAGATCCAACGTACCTCGGTGCCAGACCAGATCCAACGTACCACACTGCCAGACCAGATCCAACGTAGCTCGGTGCCAGACCAGATCCAACGCACCACGGTGCCAGACCAGATCCAACGTACCACGGTGCCAGGCCAGATCCAACGTACCACACTGCCAGACCAGATCCAACGTACCTCGGTGCCAGACCAGATCCAACGCACCACACTGCCAGACCAGATCCAACGCACCACACTGCCAGGCCAGATCCAACGTACCACGGTGCCAGACCAGATCTAAGGTACCACGATGCCAGACCAGATCCAACGTACCACGGTGCCAGACCAGATCCAACGCACCACGGTGCCAGGCCAGATCCAACGTACCACGGTGCCAGACCAGATCCAACGCACCACGGTGCCAGGCCAGATCCAACGTACCACGGTGCCAGACCAGATCCAACGTACCACGGTGCCAGGCCAGATCCAACGTACCACACTGCCAGACCAGATCCAACGTACCTCGGTGCCAGACCAGATCCAACGCACCACACTGCCAGACCAGATCCAACGCACCACACTGCCAGGCCAGATCCAACGTACCACGGTGCCAGACCAGATCTAAGGTACCACGATGCCAGACCAGATCCAACGTACCACGGTGCCAGACCAGATCCAACGCACCACGGTGCCAGGCCAGATCCAACGTACCACGGTGCCAGACCAGATCCAACGCACCACGGTGCCAGGCCAGATCCAACGTACCACGGTGCCAGACCAGATCCAACGTACCACGGTGCCAGACCAGATCCAACGTACCTCGGTGCCAGACCAGATCCAACGTGCCACGGTGCCAGACCAGATCCAACGTACCACGGTGCCAGACCAGATCCAACGTACCACGGTGCCAGACCAGATCCAACGTACCACACTGCCAGACCAGATCCAACGTACCTCGGTGACAGACCAGATCCAACGCACCACACTGCCAGACCAGTTCCAACGTACCACACTGCCAGACCAGATCCAACGTATCACGGTGCCAGACCAGATCCAACGCACCACGGTGCCAGACCAGTTCCAACGTACCACACTGCCAGACCAGATCCAACGTATCACGGTGCCAGACCAGATCCAACGCACCACGGTGCCAGACCAGATCCAACGCACCACACTGCCAGACCAGATCCAACGTACCTCGGTGCCAGACCAGATCCAACGTACCACGGTGCCAGACCAGATCCAACGTACCTCGGTGCCAGACCAGATCCAACGCACCACGGTGCCAGACCAGATCCAACGTACCACACTGCCAGACCAGATCCAACGTACCTCGGTGCCAGACCAGATCCAACGTACCTCGGTGCCAGACCAGATCCAACGTACCACACTGCCAGACCAGATCCAACGTACCACACTGCCAGACCAGATCCAACGTACCTCGGTGCCAGACCAGATCCAACGCACCACGGTGCCAGACCAGATCCAACGTACCACACTGCCAGACCAGATCCAACGTACCTCGGTGCCAGACCAGATCCAACGTACCACGGTGCCAGACCAGATCCAACGTACCACGGTGCCAGACCAGATCCAACGCACCACGGTGCCAGACCAGATCCAACATACCACGGTGCCAGACCAGATCCAACGTATAACGGTGCCAGACCAGATCCAACGCACCACGGTGCCAGACCAGATCCAACGTACCACGGTGCCAGACCAGATCCAACGCACCAAGGTGCCAGGCCAGATCCAACGTACCACGGTGCCAGACCAGATCCAACGTACCACACTGCCAGACCAGATCCAACGTACCACACTGCCAGACCAGATCCAACGTACCACACTGCCAGACCAGATCCAACGTACCACTGTGCCAGACCAGATCCAACGTACCACTGTGCCAGACCAGATCCAACATACCACACTGCCAGGCCAGATCTAACGTACCACACTGCCAGACCAGATCCAACATACCACACTGCCAGACCAGATCCAACGTACCACACTGCCAGACCAGATCCAACGTACCTCGGTGCCAGACCAGATCCAACGTACCACACTGCCAGACCAGATCCAACGTACCTCGGTGCCAGACCAGATCCAACGTACCACGGTGCCAGGCCAGATCCAACGTACCACGGTGCCAGACCAGATCCAACGTACCACACTGCCAGACCAGATCCAACGTACCTCGGTGCCAGACCAGATCAAACATACCACGGTGCCAGACCAGATCCAACGTACCACACTGCCAGACCAGATCCAACGCACCACGGTGCCAGACCAGATCCAACGTACCACACTGCCAGACCAGATCCAACGTAGCTCGGTGCCAGACCAGATCCAACGCACCACGGTGCCAGACCAGATCCAACGTACCACGGTGCCAGGCCAGATCCAACGTACCACACTGCCAGACCAGATCCAACGTACCTCGGTGCCAGACCAGATCCAACGCACCACACTGCCAGACCAGATCCAACGCACCACACTGCCAGGCCAGATCCAACGTACCACGGTGCCAGACCAGATCCAACGCACCACGGTGCCAGGCCAGATCCAACGTACCACGGTGCCAGACCAGATCCAACGTACCACGGTGCCAGACCAGATCCAACGTACCTCGGTGCCAGACCAGATCCAACGTGCCACGGTGCCAGACCAGATCCAACGTACCACGGTGCCAGACCAGATCCAACGTACCACGGTGCCAGACCAGATCCAACGTACCACACTGCCAGACCAGATCCAACGTACCTCGGTGACAGACCAGATCCAACGCACCACACTGCCAGACCAGTTCCAACGTACCACACTGCCAGACCAGATCCAACGTATCACGGTGCCAGACCAGATCCAACGCACCACACTGCCAGACCAGATCCAACGTACCACACTGCCAGACCAGATCCAACGTATCACGGTGCCAGACCAGATCCAACGTACCACACTGCCAGACCAGATCCAACGTACCTCGGTGCCAGACCAGATCCAACGCACCACACTGCCAGACCAGATCCAACGTACCACACTGCCAGACCAGATCCAACGTACCTCGGTGCCAGACCAGATCCAACGCACCACGGTGCCAGACCAGATCCAACGTACCACACTGCCAGACCAGATCCAACGTACCTCGGTGCCAGACCAGATCCAACGTACCACGGTGCCAGACCAGATCCAACGTACCACGGTGCCAGACCAGATCCAACGTACCACGGTGCCAGACCAGATCCAACGCACCACGGTGCCAGGCCAGATCCAACATACCACACTGCCAGACCAGATCCAACGTACCACGGTGCCAGACCAGATCCAACGTACCACGGTGCCAGACCAGATCCAACGTACCACGGTGCCAGACCAGATCCAACGCACCACGGTGCCAGACCAGATCCAACATACCACGGTGCCAGACCAGATCCAACGTACCACTGTGCCAGACCAGATCCAACATACCACACTGCCAGGCCAGATCTAACGTACCACACTGCCAGACCAGATCCAACATACCACACTGCCAGGCCAGATCAAACGTACCACACTGCCAGACCAGATCCAACGTACCACTGTGCCAGACCAGATCCAACATACCACACTGCCAGGCCAGATCTAACGTACCACACTGCCAGACCAGATCCAACATACCACACTGCCAGGCCAGATCAAACGTACCACACTGCCAGACCAGATCCAACGTACCACTGTGCCAGACCAGATCCAACATACCACGGTGCCAGACCAGATCCAACGTACCACGGTGCCAGGCCAGATCCAACGTACAACGGTGCCAGACCAGATCAAACATACCACGGTGCCAGACCAGATCCAACGTACCACGGTGCCAGGCCAGATCCAACGTACCACTGTGCCAGACCAGATCCAACATACCACGGTGCCAGACCAGATCCAACGTACAACGGTGCCAGACCAGATCCAACGTACCACGGTGCCAGACCAGATCAAACATACCACGGTGCCAGACCAGATCCAACGTACCACACTGCCAGACCAGATCCAACGCACCACGGTGCCAGACCAGATCTAACATACCACGGTGCCAGACCAGATCCAACGTACCACACTGCCAGACCAGATCAAACGTACCACGGTGCCAGACCAGATCAAAGGTACCACGGTGCGAGACCAGATCTAAGGTACCACGATGCCAGGCCAGATCTAAGATACCACGGTGCCAGACCAGATCTAAGGTACCACGGTGAAAGACCAGATCTAAGGTACCGCGGTGCCAGACCAGATCCAACGTACCACACTGCCAGACCAGATCCAACATACCACACTGCCAGGCCAGATCCAACGTACCACACTGCCAGACCAGATCCAACGTATCACGGTGCCAGACCAGATCCAACGTACCACACTGCCAGACCAGATCCAACGTACCTCGGTGCCAGACCAGATCCAACGCACCACACTGCCAGACCAGATCCAACGTACCACACTGCCAGACCAGATCCAACGTACCTCGGTGCCAGACCAGATCCAACGCACCACGGTGCCAGACCAGATCCAACGTACCACACTGCCAGGCCAGATCTAACGTACCACACTGCCAGACCAGATCCAACATACCACACTGCCAGACCAGATCCAACGTACCACTGTGCCAGACCAGATCCAACATACCACGGTGCCAGACCAGATCCAACGTACCACGGTGCCAGGCCAGATCCAACGTACAACGGTGCCAGACCAGATCAAACATACCACGGTGCCAGACCAGATCCAACGTACCACGGTGCCAGGCCAGATCCAACGTACCACTGTGCCAGACCAGATCCAACATACCACGGTGCCAGACCAGATCCAACGTACAACGGTGCCAGACCAGATCCAACGTACCACGGTGCCAGACCAGATCAAACATACCACGGTGCCAGACCAGATCCAACGTACCACACTGCCAGACCAGATCCAACGCACCACGGTGCCAGACCAGATCTAACATACCACGGTGCCAGACCAGATCCAACGTACCACACTGCCAGACCAGATCAAACGTACCACGGTGCCAGACCAGATCAAAGGTACCACGGTGCGAGACCAGATCTAAGGTACCACGATGCCAGGCCAGATCTAAGATACCACGGTGCCAGACCAGATCTAAGGTACCACGGTGAAAGACCAGATCCAACGTACCTCGGTGCCAGACCAGATCCAACGTACCACACTGCCAGGCCAGATCCAACGCACCACTGTGCCAGACCAGATCCAACGTACCACGGTGCCAGACCAGATCCAACGTACCACGGTGCCAGACCAGATCAAACATACCTCGGTGCCAGACCAGATCCAACGTACCTCGGTGCCTGACCAGATCCAACGTACCACACTGCCAGACCAGATCCAACGTACCTCGGTGCCAGACCAGATCAAACATACCTCGGTGCCAGACCAGATCCAACGTACCTCGGTGCCAGACCAGATCCAACGTACCACACTGCCAGACCAGATCCAACATACCACGGTGCCAGACCAGATCCAACGTACCACGGTGCCAGACCAGATCCAACGTACCACAGTGCCAGACCAGATCCAACGTACCACAGTGCCAGGCCAGATCTAAGTTACCGCGGTGCCAGACCAGATCCAACGTACCACGGTGCCAGACCAGATCCAACGTACCACAGTGCCAGACCAGATCCAACGTACCGCGGTGCCAGACCAGATCCAACGTACCACGGTGCCAGACCAGATCCAACGTACCACAGTGCCAGGCCAGATCTAAGTTACCGCGGTGCCAGACCAGATCCAACATACCACACTGCCAGGCCAGATCAAACGTACCACACTGCCAGACCAGATCCAAAGTACCACTGTGCCAGACCAGATCCAACGTACCACGGTGCCAGACCAGATCCAACGTACCACTGTGCCAGACCAGATCCAACATACCACGGTGCCAGACCAGATCCAACGTACCACGGTGCCAGACCAGATCCAACGTACCACTGTGCCAGACCAGATCCAACATACCACGGTGCCAGACCAGATCCAACGTACAACGGTGCCAGACCAGATCAAACATACCACGGTGCCAGACCAGATCCAACGTACCACACTGCCAGACCAGATCCAACGCACCACGGTGCCAGACCAGATCCAACGTACCTCGGTGCCTGACCAGATCCAACGTACCACGGTGCCAGACCAGATCTAAGGTACCACGGTGCCAGACCAGATCTAAGGTACCACGGTGCCAGACCAGATCAAAGGTACCACGGTGCCAGACCAGATCTAAGGTACCACGATGCCAGGCCAGATCTAAGGTACCACGTTGCCAGACCAGATCTAAGGTACCACGATGCCAGGCCAGATCTAAGGTACCACGTTGCCAGACCAGATCTAAGGTACCACGGTGAAAGACCAGATCAAACGTACCACGGTGCCAGACCAGATCTAAGGTACCACGGTGCCAGACCAGATCTAAGGTACCACGGTGCCAGACCAGATCAAAGGTACCACGGTGCCAGACCAGATCTAAGGTACCACGATGCCAGGCCAGATCTAAGGTACCACGTTGCCAGACCAGATCTAAGGTACCACGGTGCCAGACCAGATCAAAGGTACCACGGTGCCAGACCAGATCTAAGGTACCACGATGCCAGACCAGATCCAACGTACCTCGGTGCCAGACCAGATCCAACATACCACGGTGCCAGACCAGATCCAACGTACCACACTGCCAGGCCAGATCTAAGGTACCACGGTGCCAGACCAGATCTAAGGTACCACGGTGAAAGGCCAGATCCAACGTACCTCGGTGCCAGACCAGATCCAACGTACCACGGTGCCAGACCAGATCCAACGTACCGCAGTGCCAGACCAGATCCAACGTACCACACTGCCAGACCAGATCCAACGTACCACACTGCCAGACCAGATCCAACGTACCACGGTGCCAGACCAGATCAAACGGACCACACTGCCAGACCAGATGAAACGTACCTCGGTGCCAGGCCAGATCCAACGCACCACACTGCCAGACCAGATCCAACGTACCGCAGTGCCAGACCAGATCCAACGTACCACGGTGCCAGACCAGATCCAACGTACCTCGGTGCCAGACCAGATCAAACATACCTCGGTGCCAGACCAGATCCAACATACCACAGTGCCAGACCAGATCCAACGTACCGCAGTGCCAGACCAGATCCAACGTACCACACTGCCAGACCAGATCTAAGGTACCACGGTGCCAGACCAGATCCAACATACCACGGTGCCAGACCAGATCCAACGTACCACACTGCCAGACCAGATCCAACATACTACGGTGCCAGGCCAGATCCAACGTACCACGGTGCCAGACCAGATCAAACGTACCTCGGTGCCAGACCAGATCCAACGTACCTCGGTGCCTGACCAGATCCAACGTACCACAGTGCCAGACCAGATCCAACGTACCGCAGTGCTAGACCAGATCCAACGTACCACACTGCCAGACCAGATCTAAGGTACCACGGTGCCAGACCAGATCCAACATACCACGGTGCCAGACCAGATCCAACGTACCACACTGCCAGACCAGATCCAACATACCACGGTGCCAGACCAGATCTGAGGTACCACGGTGCCAGACCAGATCTAAGGTACCGCGGTGCCAGACCAGATCCAACGTACCACACTGCCAGACCAGATCCAACATACCACACTGCCAGACCAGATCCAACGTACCACACTGCCAGACCAGATCCAACGTACCACGGTGCCAGACCAGATCCAACGTACCACACTGCCAGACCAGATCCAACGTACCACACTGCCAGACCAGATCCAACGTACCACGGTGCCAGACCAGATCTAAGGTACCACGATGCCAGACCAGATCTAAGGTACCACGATGCCAGACCAGATCCAACGTACCGCAGTGCCAGACCAGATCTAAGGTACCACGATGCCAGACCAGATCCAACGTACCGCAGTGCCAGACCAGATCCAACGTACCACGGTGCCAGACCAGATCTAAGGTACCACGATGCCAGACCAGATCCAACATACCACGGTGCCAGACCAGATCTAAGGTACCACGATTCCAGACCAGATCTAAGGTACCACGATGCCAGACCAGATCTAAGGTACCACGGTGCCAGACCAGATCTAAGGTACCACGATGCCAGACCAGATCCAACGTACCACACTGCCAGACCAGATCCAACGTACCACGGTGCCAGACCAGATCCAACATACCACGGTGCCAGACCAGATCTAAGGTACCACGATGCCAGACCAGATCCAACATACCACGGTGCCAGACCAGATCCAACATACCACGGTGCCAGACCAGATCCAACGTACCGCAGTGCCAGACCAGATCCAACGTACCGCAGTGCCAGACCAGATCCAACATACCACGGTGCCAGACCAGATCCAACGTACCGCAGTGCCAGACCAGATCCAACGTACCGCAGTGCCAGACCAGATCTAAGGTACCACGGTGCCAGACCAGATCCAACGTACCGCAGTGCCAGACCAGATCCAATGTACCGCAGTGCCAGACCAGATCCAACGTACCGCAGTGCCAGACCAGATCTAAGGTACCACGGTGCCAGACCAGATCCAACGCACCGCGGTGCCTGTAGTCATCCGGGCGTTGAACAACGTTCCAGAAGGATGACGGCGGTCTTTCATCCGTCCCATCTAGGTTAAAAGCACCCCCCCCCATGTGAGTTTGCACTGAAACCAAAATAATCATTTTGATCTTCTTACTGAATCTCACTCCGCTGCTCTTCATCCATCTTTCTTTCCCTCTCTTTTGCTCCCACTCAGTCACTCCTTTCCTGCTCTCTCACCACAGCGCTGTTTAGCTCGCCCACACACTGCAGAGCTACCAAATGAAAGCTAGCAGCGTGAGGACAATCCAGTATACTGCTGACTAACTATAAATCGGTTTGTTTCTTCTTCCGCTTTTTAAAACATCTGTTAAAATGATAAAGTTGTGTTGATGTAATCTGGAAACTGTTGTTGATACCGTCTGATGACAGGACATCTTGGAGTTCTGTTTGTCACCCTGCAGCTCTCCTGTCTCCGTCTGAACTCTGCAGACATGATCAACACAGAGCCTTCCCGCGTGCCTACAGCTGGGGGTACGCCTTGCTTCACCGTCATCCATCTGAAATGTCTCAAAGTGAGATTTAGCGCCTGGGAAACCAGGTGGCTTGTGGGCTGGGTGGAGTTTTGACTCCATTTAAAATCAGTGCGATCAGTCAGATGGCCCGCTCAGATCTGATGGCGCGTTGAGCAAGAATGGCCATGAGGCTGAACATGGAGGGAGCAAACCAACTTAAAAAATACCCCATCTTAACAATAAGCTTATGTTGATGCATGGCCTTTGTTTGAGTTTAACACAGTAGTTACAGTGGTTCCGGGGGCCTCCATGAGATTTCATCCACATTCCCGTCTCTGCTCGCTTGGTGATCTTCGGCTCCTGATTGGACGTTACTGTCAGTCTGAGCACTGCCATCATGTCCAGCTGGAGGATCACAGATCTATCTCAGTTCCACACTGCATTGCTGAGGCGGTGAATCCCGCTGGCTGCAGATTGTTTCAGAATTTCTCTCGGTGAACAGTTTGCTTCTTGTCTCTGGAAGCAGCTGATGACGATGCTGGTGAAGAGCTGGATGTGTGGGTAGCCACAGGTCTGGGATTCCATACAAACACAACTTCTGTCTAGAGGGAGGAATTGTAAATAATTGGATGAGATCTATTTCTACATGGGGACACTGCAGTTGTCATAATCTGCCATGGGAGTTCATCTACTAGCCGTGCTGGAGTTTAATTATCTCATGGCTTAACTGTCCCACACACAGAGACTGAGGACCATGGAGGGCTGGGTAGAACTACAGCAATGCCTTCATGAGACTGTTTTTCACTTAGATCATCACGTTCAAGGAATTCTACATCCCAGTTTAGTTCAGGCAACTTTAATCCGCATAGAGTCAGCAATGCCAATATGAAAAGCAATAGTTGAATCAGATTTCTCAGCTCACTTCAGATCCATCAGTACTCACACATATGCACTGACAAGAAACTGAAGTAGCTGCAATATTTTCTGTGGCCATCAAGACCCTGAATCATGCCTTAGTGGCATTTCTGGAAGCTGACAGAAAGAGGTCTGGAGTCTGTCAGCAGGAGTTTTCCAGCCTTCTATGGAGGGAGAGAGAAAACGACGGAGCAGTACAAGAGACTGCTGATAGAAGTCACAATGTCTACGCTTTAAGCCAACTGGAAACTATCTGAGAGCATCGTTGAAAGGAAAGCAGAACCGCCTCAAGGTGGTCACTACAATAAATCCTGAAGTTTTATTTGTCCAAAGCAAAAGCTTCCTGGTGTTCCTGCTTTGACTGTTTTTCTGTTTTAAACCAGTTTTTCCCATTCCAACAAAGTTGTTGAAAAATAAAGAAGCAGCTTCAGCTCCGGAGCTAGAACACTTTTATGCAGAGATTGGAAGGCATGCCGATGGAGCTGAAGCCTAACAAATGATTCCTTCCAGCGACCTGCGACGTCCGGAATAACGGTGGAAAACGGTTCCTCACAACTTGTCTGCTGGCTGCAGGTTTATATCTCTGTTTGACGTTACGGAGCAAGCCTGGCTGAAGAATGCTCTGTTTACCATGCGGTAACCTTGATTGAAGGATTCTACTCACCTGCAGGAGTCCGTCTCATCAAGTTACTAACCCTAACCCAGTCTACAGACCACCCACCAGAGGAGATGACTACAGACCACCCACCAGAGGAGATGACTAAAAACAACCCACCACCAGAGGAGATGACTACAGACCACCCACCACCAGAGGAGATGACTACAGACCACCCACCACCAGAGGAGATGACTATAGACCACCCACCAGAGGAGATGACTACAGACCACCCACCACCAGAGGAGATGACTGCAGACCACCCACCAGAGGAGATGACTACAGACCACCCACCAGAGGAGATGACTACAGACCACCCACCACCAGAGGAGATGACTACAGACCACCCACCACCAGAGGAGATGACTAAAGACCACCCACCACCAGAGGAGATGACTACAGACCACCCACCAGAGGAGATGACTACAGACCACCCACCACCAGAGGAGATGACTACAGACCACCCACCAGAGGAGATGACTACAGACCACCCACCACCAGAGGAGATGACTAAAGACCACCACCCACCAGAGGAGATGACTACAGACCACCCACCAGAGGAGATGACTACAGACCACCCACCACCAGAGGAGATGACTACAGACCACCCACCAGAGGAGATGACTACAGACCACCCACCAGAGGAGATGACTACAGACCACCCACCACCAGAGGAGATGACTACAGACCACCCACCACCAGAGGAGATGACTAAAGACCACCCACCACCAGAGGAGATGACTACAGACCACCCACCACCAGAGGAGATGACTACAGACCACCCACCACCAGAGGAGATGACTGCAGACCACCCACCAGAGGAGATGACTACAGACCACCCACCAGAGGAGATGACTACAGACCACCCACCAGAGGAGATGACTACAGACCACGCACCATAGGAGATGACCACAGACCACCCACCACCATAGGAGATGACTATAGACCACCCACCACCAGAGGAGATGACCACAGACCACCCACCACCAGAGGAGATGACTACAGACCACCCACCACCAGAGGAGATGACTATAGACCACCCACCACCAGAGGAGATGACCACAGACCACCCACCACCAGAGGAGATGACTACAGACCACCCACCACATTAGGAGATGACCACAGACCACCCACCACCATAGGAGATGACCACAGACCACCCACCACCAGAGGAGATGACTACAGACCACCCACCACCAGAGGAGATGACTACAGACCACCCACCAGAGGAGATGACTACAGACCACCCACCAGAGGAGATGACTACAGACCACCCACCACCAGAGGAGATGACTACAGACCACCCACCACCAGAGGAGATGACTACAGACCACCCACCACCAGAGGAGATGACTACAGACCACCCACCACCAGAGGAGATGACTACAGACCACCCACCAGAGGAGATGACTACAGACCACCCACCACCAGAGGAGATGACTACAGACCACCCACCACCAGAGGAGATGACTGCAGACCACCCACCACCAGAGGAGATGACTACAGACCACCCACCAGAGGAGATGACTACAGACCACCCACCAGAGGAGATGACTACAGACCACCCACCACCAGAGGAGATGACTACAGACCACCCACCACCAGAGGAGATGACTGCAGACCACCCACCACCAGAGGAGATGACTACAGACCACCCACCACCAGAGGAGATGACTACAGACCACCCACCACCAGAGGAGATGACTAAAGACCACCCACCACCAGAGGAGATGACTACAGACCACCCACCACCAGAGGAGATGACTGCAGACCACCCACCACCAGAGGAGATGACTACAGACCACCCACCACCAGAGGAGATGACTGCAGACCACCCACCACCAGAGGAGATGACTACAGACCACCCACCACCAGAGGAGATGACTACAGACCACCCACCACCAGAGGAGATGACTGAAGACCACCCACCACCAGAGGAGATGACTACAGACCACCCACCACCAGAGGAGATGACTACAGACCACCCACCACCGGAGGAGATGACTATAGACCACCCACCACCAGAGGAGATGACTACAGACCACCCACCACCAGAGGAGATGACTACAGACCACCCACCACCAGAGGAGATGACTACAGACCACCCACCACCAGAGGAGATGACTAAAAACCACCCACCACCAGAGGAGATGACTACAGACCACCCACCACCAGAGGAGATGACTACAGACCACCCACCACCAGAGGAGATGACTAAAGACCACCCACCACCAGAGGAGATGACTACAGACCACCCACCACCAGAGGAGATGACTACAGACCACCCACCACCAGAGGAGATGACTACAGACCACCCACCACCAGAGGAGATGACTAAAGACCACCCACCACCAGAGGAGATGACCACAGACCACCCACCACCAGAGGAGATGACTACAGACCACCCACCAGAGGAGATGACTACAGACCACCCACCACCAGAGGAGATGACTGCAGACCACCCACCAGAGGAGATGACTACAGACCACCCACCAGAGGAGATGACTACAGACCACCCACCAGAGGAGATGACTACAGACCACCCACCACCAGAGGAGATGACTACAGACCACCCACCAGAGGAGATGACTACAGACCACCCACCAGAGGAGATGACTACAGACCACCCACCACCAGAGGAGATGACTGCAGACCACCCACCACCAGAGGAGATGACTACAGACCACCCACCACCAGAGGAGATGACTACAGACCACCCACCACCAGAGGAGATGACTACAGACCACCCACCACCAGAGGAGATGACTGCAGACCACCACCCACCAGAGGAGATGACTGCAGACCACCACCCACCAGAGGAGATGACTACAGACCACCCACCAGAGGAGATGACTACAGACCACCCACCACCAGAGGAGATGACTACAGACCACCCACCAGAGGAGATGACTACAGACCACCTACCAGAGGAGATGACTACAGACCACCCAACACCAGAGGAGATGACTACAGACCACCCACCACCAGAGGAGATGACTACAGACCACCCACCACCAGAGGAGATGACTACAGACCACCCACCACCAGAGGAGATGACTGCAGACCACCCACCACCAGAGGAGATGACTACAGACCACCCACCAGAGGAGATGACTACAGACCACCCACCAGAGGAGATGACTACAGACCACCCACCACCAGAGGAGATGACTACAGACCACCCACCACCAGAGGAGATGACTGCAGACCACCCACCACCAGAGGAGATGACTACAGACCACCCACCACCAGAGGAGATGACTACAGACCACCCACCACCAGAGGAGATGACTAAAGACCACCCACCACCAGAGGAGATGACTACAGACCACCCACCACCAGAGGAGATGACTGCAGACCACCCACCACCAGAGGAGATGACTACAGACCACCCACCACCAGAGGAGATGACTGCAGACCACCCACCACCAGAGGAGATGACTACAGACCACCCACCAGAGGAGATGACTACAGACCACCCACCAGAGGAGATGACTACAGACCACCCACCACCAGAGGAGATGACTAAAGACCACCCAACACCAGAGGAGATGACTACAGACCACCCACCACCAGAGGAGATGACTACAGACCACCCACCACCAGAGGAGATGACTATAGACCACCCACCACCAGAGGAGATGACTACAGACCACCCACCACCAGAGGAGATGACTACAGACCACCCACCACCAGAGGAGATGACTACAGACCACCCACCACCAGAGGAGATGACTATAGACCACCCACCACCAGAGGAGATGACTACAGACCACCCACCACCAGAGGAGATGACTACAGACCACCCACCACCAGAGGAGATGACTACAGACCACCCACCACCAGAGGAGATGACTATAGACCACCCACCACCAGAGGAGATGACTACAGACCACCCACCACCAGAGGAGATGACTGCAGACCACCCACCACCAGAGGAGATGACTACAGACCACCCACCACCAGAGGAGATGACTACAGACCACCCACCACCAGAGGAGATGACTGCAGACCACACACCACCAGAAGAGATGACTACAGACCACCCACCACCAGAGGAGATGACTACAGACCACCCACCACCAGAGGAGATGACTACAGACCACCCACCACCAGAGGAGATGACTACAGACCACCCACCACCAGAGGAGATGACTGCAGACCACCCACCACCAGAGGAGATGACTACAGACCACCCACCACCAGAGGAGATGACTACAGACCACCCACCACCAGAGGAGATGACTACAGACCACCCACCACCAGAGGAGATGACTACAGACCACCCACCACCAGAGGAGATGACTACAGACCACCCACCACCAGAGGAGATGACTGCAGACCACCCAACACCAGAGGAGATGACTACAGACCACCCACCACCAGAGGAGATGACTACAGACCACCCACCACCAGAGGAGATGACTACAGACCACCCACCACCAGAAGAGATGACTGCAGACCACCCAACACCAGAGGAGATGACTACAGACCACCCACCACCAGAGGAGATGACTGCAGACCACCCACCACCAGAGGAGATGACTACAGACCACCCACCACCAGAAGAGATGACTGCAGACCACCCACCACCAGAGGAGATGACTGCAGACCACCCACCACCAGAGGAGATGACTACAGACCACCCACCACCAGAAGAGATGACTGCAGACCACCACCCACCAGAGGAGATGATTACAGACCACCCACCACCAGAGGAGATGACTACACACCACCCACCACCAGAGGAGATTACTGCAGACCACCCAACACCAGAGGAGATGACTACAGACCACCCACCACCAGAAGAGATGACTACAGACCACCCAACACCAGAGGAGATGACTGCAGACCACCCACCACCAGAGGAGATGACTGCAGACCACCCACCACCAGAGGAGATGACTACAGACCACCCACCACCAGAGGAGATGACTACAGACCACCCACCACCAGAGGAGATTACTGCAGACCACCCAACACCAGAGGAGATGACTACAGACCACCCACCACCAGAAGAGATGACTACAGACCACCCAACACCAGAGGAGATGACTGCAGACCACCCACCACCAGAGGAGATGACTACAGACCACCCACCACCAGAAGAGATGACTGCAGACCACCACCCACCAGAGGAGATGACTACAGACCACCCACCACCAGAAGAGATGACTACAGACCACCCACCACCAGAGGAGATGACTACAGACCACCCACCACCAGAGGAGATGACTGCAGACCACCCACCACCAGAGGAGATGACTACAGACCACCCACCACCAGAGGAGATTACTGCAGACCACCCAAAACCAGAGGAGATGACTACAGACCACCCACCACCAGAAGAGATGACTACAGACCACCCAACACCAGAGGAGATGACTGCAGACCACCCACCACCAGAGGAGATGACTACAGACCACCCACCACCAGAGGAGATGACTACAGACCACCCACCACCAGAAGAGATGACTGCAGACCACCACCCACCAGAGGAGATGACTACAGACCACCCACCACCAGAGGAGATGACTACAGACCACCCACCACCAGAGGAGATGACTGCAGACCACCCAACACCAGAGGAGATGACTGCAGACCACCCACCACCAGAGGAGATGACTACAGACCACCCACCACCAGAGGAGATGACTGCAGACCACCCAACACCAGAGGAGATGACTGCAGACCACCCACCACCAGAGGAGATGACTGCAGACCACCCACCACCAGAGGAGATGACTACAGACCACCCACCACCAGAAGAGATGACTGCAGACCACCCACCACCAGAGGAGATGACTACAGACCACCCACCACCAGAGGAGATGACTACAGACCACCCAACACCAGAGGAGATGACTACAGACCACCCACCACCAGAAGAGATGACTACAGACCACCCAACACCAGAGGAGATGACTGCAGACCACCCACCACCAGAGGAGATGACTACAGACCACCCACCACCAGAGGAGATGACTACAGACCACCCACCACCAGAGGAGATGACTGCAGACCACCCACCACCAGAGGAGATGACTGCAGACCACCCAACACCAGAGGAGATGACTACAGACCACCCACCACCAGAGGAGATGACTGCAGACCACCCAACACCAGAGGAGATGACTACAGACCACCCACCACCAGAAGAGATGACTACAGACCACCCACCACCAGAGGAGATGACTACAGACCACCCACCACCAGAGGAGATGACTATAGACCACCCACCACCAGAGGAGATGACTACAGACCACCCACCACCAGAGGAGATGACTGCAGACCACCCACCACCAGAGGAGATGACTGCAGACCACCCACCACCAGAGGAGATGACTACAGACCACCCACCACCAGAGGAGATGACTACAGACCACCCACCACCAGAGGAGATGACTACAGACCACCCACCACCAGAGGAGATGACTGCAGACCACCCACCACCAGAGGAGATGACTACAGACCACCCACCACCAGAGGAGATGACTACAGACCACCCACCACCAGAGGAGATGACTGCAGACCACCCACCAGAGGAGATGACTGCAGACCACCCACCACCAGAGGAGATGACTACAGACCACCCACCACCAGAGGAGATGACTGCAGACCACCCACCACCAGAGGAGATGACTACAGACCACCCACCACCAGAGGAGATGACTACAGACCACCCACCACCAGAGGAGATGACTACAGACCACCCAACACCAGAGGAGATGACTACAGACCACCCACCACCAGAAGAGATGACTGCAGACCACCCAACACCAGAGGAGATGACTACAGACCACCCACCACCAGAGGAGATGACTGCAGACCACCCACCACCAGAGGAGATGACTACAGACCACCCACCACCAGAAGAGATGACTGCAGACCACCACCCACCAGAGGAGATGACTACAGACCACCCACCACCAGAGGAGATGACTACAGACCACCCACCACCAGAGGAGATGACTACAGACCACCCACCACCAGAGGAGATGACTACAGACCACCCAACACCAGAGGAGATGACTACAGACCACCCACCACCAGAGGAGATGACTACAGACCACCCACCACCAGAGGAGATGACTGCAGACCACCCACCACCAGAGGAGATGACTACAGACCACCCACCACCAGAGGAGATTACTGCAGACCACCCAACACCAGAGGAGATGACTACAGACCACCCACCACCAGAAGAGATGACTACAGACCACCCAACACCAGAGGAGATGACTGCAGACCACCCACCACCAGAGGAGATGACTACAGACCACCCACCACCAGAAGAGATGACTGCAGACCACCACCCACCAGAGGAGATGACTACAGACCACCCACCACCAGAGGAGATGACTACAGACCACCCACCACCAGAGGAGATGACTGCAGACCACCCAACACCAGAGGAGATGACTGCAGACCACCCACCACCAGAGGAGATGACTACAGACCACCCACCACCAGAGGAGATGACTACAGACCACCCACCACCAGAGGAGATGACTACAGACCACCCAACACCAGAGGAGATGACTGCAGACCACCCACCACCAGAGGAGATGACTACAGACCACCCACCACCAGAGGAGATGACTACAGACCACCCACCACCAGAAGAGATGACTGCAGACCACCACCCACCAGAGGAGATGACTACAGACCACCCACCACCAGAGGAGATGACTACAGACCACCCACCACCAGAGGAGATGACTGCAGACCACCCAACACCAGAGGAGATGACTGCAGACCACCCACCACCAGAGGAGATGACTACAGACCACCCACCACCAGAGGAGATGACTGCAGACCACCCAACACCAGAGGAGATGACTGCAGACCACCCACCACCAGAGGAGATGACTGCAGACCACCCACCACCAGAGGAGATGACTACAGACCACCCACCACCAGAAGAGATGACTGCAGACCACCCACCACCAGAGGAGATGACTACAGACCACCCACCACCAGAGGAGATGACTACAGATCACCCACCACCAGAGGAGATGACTACAGACCACCCAACACCAGAGGAGATGACTACAGACCACCCACCACCAGAAGAGATGACTGCAGACCACCCAACACCAGAGGAGATGACTACAGACCACCCACCACCAGAGGAGATGACTGCAGACCACCCACCACCAGAGGAGATGACTACAGACCACCCACCACCAGAAGAGATGACTGCAGACCACCACCCACCAGAGGAGATGACTGCAGACCACCCACCACCAGAGGAGATGACTACAGACCACCCACCACCAGAGGAGATGACTACAGACCACCCACCACCAGAGGAGATGACTGCAGACCACCCAACACCAGAGGAGATGACTACAGACCACCCACCACCAGAAGAGATGACTACAGACCACCCACCACCAGAGGAGATGACTACAGACCACCCACCACCAGAGGAGATGACTATAGACCACCCACCACCAGAGGAGATGACTACAGACCACCCACCACCAGAGGAGATGACTGCAGACCACCCACCACCAGAGGAGATGACTGCAGACCACCCACCACCAGAGGAGATGACTACAGACCACCCACCAGAGGAGATGACTACAGACCACCCACCACCAGAGGAGATGACTACAGACCACCCACCACCAGAGGAGATGACTACAGACCACCCACCACCAGAGGAGATGACTACAGACCACCCACCACCAGAGGAGATGACTGCAGACCACCCACCAGAGGAGATGACTGCAGACCACCCACCACCAGAGGAGATGACTACAGACCACCCACCAGAGGAGATGACTACAGACCACCCACCACCAGAGGAGATGACCACAGACCACCCACCAGAGGAGATGACTACAGACCACCCACCAGAGGAGATGACTACAGACCACGCACCATAGGAGATGACCACAGACCACCCACCACCATAGGAGATGACTATAGACCACCCACCACCAGAGGAGATGACCACAGACCACCCACCACCAGAGGAGATGACTACAGACCACCCAACACCAGAGGAGATGACTGCAGACCACCCACCACCAGAGGAGATGACTACAGACCACCCACCACCAGAGGAGATGACTACAGACCACCCAACACCAGAGGAGATGACTGCAGACCACCCACCACCAGAGGAGATGACTACAGACCACCCACCACCAGAGGAGATGACTACAGACCACCCACCACCAGAAGAGATGACTGCAGACCACCACCCACCAGAGGAGATGACTACAGACCACCCACCACCAGAGGAGATGACTACAGACCACCCACCACCAGAGGAGATGACTGCAGACCACCCAACACCAGAGGAGATGACTGCAGACCACCCACCACCAGAGGAGATGACTACAGACCACCCACCACCAGAGGAGATGACTGCAGACCACCCACCACCAGAGGAGATGACTATAGACCACCCACCACCAGAGGAGATGACTACAGACCACCCAACACCAGAGGAGATGACTGCAGACCACCCACCACCAGAGGAGATGACTGCAGACCACCCACCACCAGAGGAGATGACTACAGACCACCCACCACCAGAGGAGATGACTGCAGACCACCCACCACCAGAGGAGATGACTGCAGACCACCCACCACCAGAGGAGATGACTACAGACCACCCACCACCAGAGGAGATGACTACAGACCACCCACCACCAGAGGAGATGACTACAGACCACCCAACACCAGAGGAGATGACTACAGACCACCCACCACCAGAAGAGATGACTGCAGACCACCCAACACCAGAGGAGATGACTACAGACCACCCACCACCAGAGGAGATGACTGCAGACCACCCACCACCAGAGGAGATGACTACAGACCACCCACCACCAGAAGAGATGACTGCAGACCACCACCCACCAGAGGAGATGACTACAGACCACCCACCACCAGAGGAGATGACTACAGACCACCCACCACCAGAGGAGATGACTACAGACCACCCACCACCAGAGGAGATGACTACAGACCACCCACCACCAGAAGAGATGACTGCAGACCACCCAACACCAGAGGAGATGACTACAGACCACCCACCACCAGAGGAGATGACTGCAGACCACCCACCACCAGAGGAGATGACTACAGACCACCCACCACCAGAAGAGATGACTGCAGACCACCACCCACCAGAGGAGATGACTACAGACCACCCACCACCAGAGGAGATGACTACAGACCACCCACCACCAGAGGAGATGACTACAGACCACCCACCACCAGAGGAGATCACTGCAGACCACCCAACACCAGAGGAGATGACTACAGACCACCCACTACCAGAAGAGATGACTACAGACCACCCACCACCAGAGGAGATGACTACAGACCACCCACCACCAGAGGAGATGACTATAGACCACCCACCACCAGAGGAGATGACTACAGACCACCCACCACCAGAAGAGATGACTACAGACCACCCACCACCAGAGGAGATGACTGCAGACCACCCACCACCAGAGGAGATGACTGCAGACCACCCACCACCAGAGGAGATGACTGCAGACCACCCACCACCAGAAGAGATGACTGCAGACCACCCACCACCAGAGGAGATGACTACAGACCACCCACCACCAGAGGAGATGACTACAGACCACCCACCACCAGAGGAGATGACTGCAGACCACCCACCACCAGAGGAGATGACTGCAGACCACCCACCACCAGAGGAGATGACTACAGACCACCCACCACCAGAGGAGATGACTACAGACCACCCACCACCAGAAGAGATGACTACAGACCACCCACCACCAGAGGAGATGACTACAGACCACCCACCACCAGAGGAGATGACTACAGACCACCCACCACCAGAGGAGATGACTGCAGACCACCCAACACCAGAGGAGATGACTACAGACCACCCACCACCAGAGGAGATGACTACAGACCACCCACCACCAGAGGAGATGACTACAGACCACCCACCACCAGAGGAGATGACTGCAGACCATCCAACACCAGAGGAGATGACTACAGACCACCCACCACCAGAGGAGATGACTACAGACCACCCACCACCAGAGGAGATGACTACAGACCACCCACCACCAGAAGAGATGACTACAGACCACCCACCACCAGAGGAGATGACTACAGACCACCCACCACCAGAGGAGATGACTACAGACCACCCACCACCAGAGGACCCTCATTTAAACAGAGAGTCTGTAACATGTTTGCACCTGCTGCCATTTACACAATCACTCCTAGAAAATCACCTGGAAAAAGCCCCAAACCCACAATACTAGATTGCACACACAGATTACGACTCGCACATCGGGATCTCTGGAGATCCGTGCAGCAGGCGGGTTTCTGTGAAATGTTACCAGCTGAGTTTTTTCATCCAGCACCTCCTGCTGGATGATCGTGCTCCATAAATACAGTTTGACAGAACAATATAACCGTCAGTGATGATGTAGAAAAAAACACACCAAGTATATCTTCATTTAGATGTTTTTAAAGTAAAACAATATTTGTATCCTCATCCTAACTGGACAAAAAACTTGAAATACAGCCCTTTTTTAGATTTGCTGAATCTCTGTTTCCGCGTGTTTCCTGCATTAATCCGAATATCAAAGATTGTGACGACATCTGAGACTTCATTCCTGCATGTCAGAACCAGAGCAGCTTCCATCCTGTACAGATAAACTACCCAGCATTTTACAGCATCAGGGATTTGGACTGCACACACACACACACACACACACACACACACACACACACACTCAGCAGGTCAGAGGAGGAGGGTTTAAAGGCTTGGCAGCGAGAGAGAAACGAGGGACAGTGGAGGAGGGGAGTGTGGAAGTGATGATGTAATCTGAGAACTTCCCACAGGAGACATCATCTCCTCTAAACGGGATTTGTTTTTAAATCACTCCACAACTAATGGACTCGGTTTTATTTTTAAATCCCTATTTAACGAAAATAATGAGATTTTTAAAAAATAATGTGTTGGTATGAGATACTAAAAGTAAGGAATTCCACGGCGAGCCGCGAAGGCCGCGGCGAGCCGAGAAGGCCGCGGCGAGCCGCGAAGGCCGCGGCGAGCCGCGAAGGCCGCAGCGAGCCGCGAAGGCCGCAGCGAGCAGCGAAGTCCGCAGCGAGCCGCGAAGTCCGCAGCGAGCCGCGAAGGCCGCAGCGAGCCGCGAAGGCCGCAGCGAGCCGCGAAGGCCGCAGCGAGCAGCGAAGTCCGCAGCGAGCCGCGAAGGCCGCAGCGAGCCGCGAAGTCCGCAGCGAGCCGCGAAGGCCGCAGCGAGCCGCGAAGTCCGCAGCGAGCCGCGAAGTCCGCAGGGAGCCGCGAAGTCCGCAGGGAGCCGCGAAGTCCGCAGCGAGCCGCGAAGGCCGCAGCGAGCCGCGAAGGTCGCAGAGACCTGTTGCTGGAAATCTTGACAAATAATGGCGTCTACATCTTAAATGAAACAGCCTCCAGAAGGAGCCCTATACTTCCAGCATGTTGGCTCAACTTCCAGGGTCCTATATTCAGTTCTCTGACTGAGTCTGCGCTCAGAATGCACATTGGAGGCTTTCATGCACCCATCAGGCCAGAACAACTTTCCATCTACGAACACAGCAAAAGATGGATTTCTACATGTTTTGGTGTCTTTGGCATTAAACATTTGTATTCAAAAAGACGTCTTCAGCAGCCAGTGAGTTAATAGCCCAGTCATTTGAACCAGGTGTGTTGCTGCGTTTCATTCACAACTTCAGTTTCAGGCATCAAACGAGCACTCAAAGCACAAATACACTGCTTTATTGAAATCACAGGGTAACGTTTACATTGCCATGCTAACATTAACATTACATCCATTTTGTCCACAACATTCCCTTATAAGCTTCAGTGTAACTGAGGACCAGCAGCGAGGTTGCTAAAGTTTGTAATGATGACGTTGTCATTGTATATTATCAGGCTGCTTGCAGAGCACTGCTAGTGTTCAGTAACTTTAACATGACTGAAGCCTGAACGTAGTACCAGGGATTCATTTTTCATGTTCATTTTATAAAGAAGAAGACCAAAAAGCATTAATACAAGGCTAAACTAGACCATACAATGGTTGTCGTCAATTTTAAAACTTTATCAATGGAAAAACACTTTTTAAAATCAGCAGCAGCCATCTTGTCTGTGATTCACAGGGCATTCTGTGAAGATTTACACACCCCTCCGTTTGAAGTCTGCTTCTAAAAACTCTTTGTTTGAAGGGGTATATAACCCTACACTCCCCCCCCCCCCCCCCCCCCCCCTCTGTCCTAACAGGAATTAGGACATGCGAACACGGCAAGCGGAGGAGTAGGGCTGAGTGGTAGGGCGAACGGGTGAAACGGGATTCCGCCTACATATCCTTATTCTGCATTCTGTAAAATGGCCTCTAGCCATTTAACATTAACTACATGCCTCTATGGATACATACAATTCCTGATTTACTCAACATCGCTAAGAAAACAGCAGATTCACTGGCATACACAGCAACACCACTGCGGGAGGGACCACTCATGCTGTTTACTCATAATGGTCTGTGTTACTTTCCTGTGTGCAGTTTGTAAATGCCACTCTGTGCTTGCAACGCTTCATGTGGAAAGACAACGGATAAACAAGAGAGGGGGGAAGAAGCAAATTGGATAGCGGATACTCCTGATATGACCTGTAGGAAACAGCTCTGGATGAGTCTGAGGTGACATTCACACTCGCATAATTCATGCTGTCTTCACTAACTAGAAGCTGGGTGGTCAGCAGGAACGGAGAGGTGTTGTATAACTGCAGTCCATTTACAGCACATCTCCTTTGTCTAGCGACCAGAGTCAATCTGAATACAACCGGCGTTAGGAGCTTTCAGGGCCAACATTAAGAGAAACACTCACAGATTTTATGTTGTAATGAATGTTTTACATCACAGTCTTTGTAGGAACCACAAACCCGTTCACTTACGCAGTATTCATATTTTGCATGAACTTTAAATGGAAGAGTGTTTTTACTGATGAAGATGAGGTGGATTCTGTGAGATGCAGCCTAGCATGCACCCTGTGGGATTGTGCTTTAGAGGAAACTACCAATCATTTCTGCTCCTGACACAGGATGCGACCCTCGTCATGCAGGTGCATGACCAAAGGTTTAGTCATAAAACATACAATACATCCATATGCATCTGGAAACTCGCAGATGACAGCTCAAATAAGAACAACTTTCTTAAGACAAGCTATGTCTGTTTGGCTGGTTTGGAGGCTGTGTTGCATATGTTAGAGTTACTGGTTTATCAGAATCGCCACCAGCTGAAATTTCTGGGTAACATAATCCAGTCCACTAAATGCATTTACTCAGATGTCTTTCTTTGAATCATTTTTATGCTTTCACATGAATATGTTGGACAACAACAGCAGCATTTTCTCAACATTGTAAGGCTTACTAACAAAATGAAAAGTTTCTTCAAAAGAAGATAAGAGTCATCAGAGTCAGCCACAGGTGCCAGCAGCGGCGAGGAAGCCCAGTCAAGTCGGCAGGCTAAACGTAGTGATGAAGAGCAGACAGCTTCCTCTGCACAGCATGGTAGGTCATGTTCAGGTAGAATTGTGTGTCCTGGATGAAGATGCATGAATTTGTTGTGTCCTTTTACATTCAAGTTGCTTGCATTTAAGTTCTTGTCACCCCATACAAGTAGAGTTCTCCAAAGAAAACTGTTTTTAAGATCATTTTAAATACAAATAATTTTAAAACACACACACACACGTATACATACCGGAGACCTATGTTACTGATCAACATTTTGTTTTCACCTTTTTAAAACTATTAAAAAAAATCTCCAAATGTGTAATGTAATCCACATCAACTTCACTCAGTCAGCCGCAGGTGTGTGAAGTGCCACTTTCTGATCATGGCAAGTCCAATTTTCTACCCTCATTTATCTGTCATTGATAGTTGATTTAAACTGTTGTACTCATTTTTGTTTCGTTTCTATTCTATTCTATTCTATTCTATTCTATTCTATTCTATTCTATTCTATTCTACAGTCATTTAGCAGACACTTTTATCCAAAGCGACTTACATATGAGTGAGAACAACACAAGCAACACAAGAACACACGAAATCAAACAGTAGAGGACATGGTAGGAAGGTCCTTCCATGAAGTGCTACAGGCTTTTTTTGTTGTTGTTTACTCTCTCCCCACCCTATAATATCACTGATGTTATAATACAAAGAATTAATACCATAAAGTTTGTTGCAAAGAACTGGACTAAGTTCTCCAACTTTCCAACAAATACAGCTAAACTAAGTGTTGAAGTTCTCCTTGTAGAGCTGAGTCTTCAGCTTGCTCTTAAAAGTAGACAGGGACTCTGCAGAGCGGACAGAGTTTGGGAGATCATTCCACCATCGTGGAACAACAGAGGAAAAGAGTCTGGCTGGTGATTTAGTCCCATGTATTGGTGGTAACACGAGGCGTCTTTCACTGGTGGAACGTAGCTGTGGAGAGGGAGTGTAGGCCTGGATCAGGGAGTGAAGGTAGACGGGAGCCGTTTGAGTTATTGTTTTGTAAACCAGAAGCAGAGCTTTAAATTTGATGCGTGCTGCGACCGGAAGCCGGTGAAGAGCGATTAGCAGCAGAGTGACATGAGTTCGTTTGGGCTGGTTGAAAAAGGGAACTTCAGTAATCGATGCGTGAGATGACCAGAGCCTGAACCAGAAGCTGAGTCATGTGTTCTGTCAGGTACGGTCTGATTCTCTTGATGTTGTAGAGAGCATATTGACAGGTACGGGCAACCGAGGCAACATGGACCTTTAAGGTCAGCTGGTCATCCACCATGACACCCAGATTCCAGGCAGCAGGCGTAGGAACAAGTGTGATAGAGTGGAGCTTCACACGTATCTGCGGAGGTAAGGAAGGATTGGCTAGACAGACAATGAGCTCTGTCTTGGAAAGATTGAGCTGAAGGTGGCGATCCTTCATCCATGCAGAAATTCTCAGTGAGACGGTTGTGTCATCCGGAGGAAAGGAGAAGAAAAGCTGAGTGTCATCTGCATAGCAGTGGTAGGAGAAGCCATGAGAGCTTCTAACTGCACCGAGTGAGGTGGTGTATGGTGAGAAGAGAAGAGGGCCGAGCACCGACCCTTGAGGTACCCCTGTTTTCAACTCGTGAGCTGGACACTTCTCCTCACCAGGATACTCTGAAGGATCTTCCTTAGAGGTAGGACGTGGACCAGGAGAGGACAGATCCAGAAATGCCGAGCTCAGAGAGTGGAGAGGAGAATCTAATTTTGCTAATACTAAGTAAACTGTAGAGCCTGATTTTTCTACAAAACATTGAAAGATAAAGAAAGACTAGTGTGTCCATGACCAAAATGAAAAAAGGGATTTAAGTGCTTTTTA
Organism: Telmatherina bonti; assembly: GCF_933228915.1. Lineage (NCBI taxonomy): Eukaryota > Metazoa > Chordata > Actinopteri > Atheriniformes > Telmatherinidae > Telmatherina > Telmatherina bonti. The sequence goes on along the minus strand of NC_136630.1, from coordinate 32,428,295 downwards.
CTATTTCATGGAGCAGTGATGACAGTGATTCGTATGGCATGTATGAAGGTGATGCTGAGATGGATGATGCAGAGTGGCTGTCTTCTGCAAACGTACATACTGCCCCAACAGGACCTCACCGTATGCACTAACATTTCATCTTTTAGTCCACATATCAACACTAGATACTTTTAGTTTAGTTAATGCCACACCCAGCCTCACACTGATGGACTGGTTTTGTCCAGTGGACTGATTTTCATTCTGTAACTTTCAGATATTTCACAGTCCTGAGCAACAGGACCTACCCAGCCTCATCTGAAAGTATTCCCTCAGACTCTACAAGGCAACAGGAAGAGATGCTTCTCCAGTCAGTCGTTCAAACTGTTTTTATGGCTGGAGTACTCTCAGAGCCAAGACTCAGCCTACTGCTTTGCTTGTAGACATTTCTCTCTACAAACACGACAGTCTTTGTTTTCACCTCACCTCTGGGCTTTTGGCATTTGGAAAAAGGACATGTTCAAAGATTATGGGTTTAAACTACATGAAAAGTCAGAAGGTCATGTTTGCGTGGGGTGAGCACAAGAAAATGGTACTCGCAAACTCTTCTATGTGTGATGCCATTTATGAAGCATGTAATAAAAAGGTTCAAGAGAACAGAAAAAACATTACAACTGTGGCTGAAGTACTTCTTCTAACTGCAACTCAAAACATAGCCCAACATGGTCACCATGAAACTGCAAAGGTAGATAACAAAGGGAATTTTTTGGACATGATGGAATTGATTGCAAAGAATGACCTTATTGTACAGAAAAAAACCTAAAGGAAAGCAGAATGCTACATATAAAAACTCTATTATATAGAGTGAACTCCTGGAATCCTGAAGTTACTCTGTAATTGTTGATAAGAACAAAGACCTGAAAGAGAAGGAACAGCTCTCTCTGGTACTTGGATACTACTACAACAGGGCAGTGCATGAAAGTTTTCTGGACTTTCAGCAAGCAACTGAATTAGATGCAGAGGGGACGAAGGACAAAATAGTCCAATGTTTAGAAAAACATGGAGATCCAGCCTTGTTGGACAGGGTTATAATGGAGCCTCTGTAATGAGTGGGGAACATTCTGGAGTGGCAGCCAGAATGAAGGCTGTAGCCAAAAATGCAGTTTATGTAAACTGTAATGCTCATTGTCTCAACCTGGTACTTGTTGATGCTATGAAGGCAATTCAGAGGCTGATTGCTTTTTTTCTTTACTCCAGAAGATGTACATGTACACATCTGGATCCTACTTTTACCAAAAGTAGCTCGAAGTTTAAAAAGAGATGTACAAAGATCAGCCAAGGGAGTACAAGAAACTCAGTGATATGATACATGCATGTACTGTCTGCAAGAATATAATAGCTAGATTACCTGCTGTACTTCATGTTCTCCATAAAATTTCTACAGAAAGTAGTGGAGAGAGATCCTTAGATACCAGAGGTTTATTGGTTCAGTTGGAACTTAGCTTTGTCAGTCTTCTTGCAACATTTACAAAAACTACTTGGGGATGCAAAAGTTCTTTCTGACACCTCCAGTCTCCATGTCTTGACCTAGGTAGTCCATGCACGTAAAGACTCATTACAAGAGTATAGAAGTTAAACATTTGTTGACAGTCTGAGGAGTGATATTGTAGAAACTGCCACAAAGTGCAGTATGACAACTGAAATTGGAGAGAAGAGATCATAAGAAGAACTCCAGACTTACTGGGTCTGTTGTAATGTCTTCTTAAGGTCAATACAAATTTAACAGTAGGGACAAGTATATTTTGAGACAACACCATTGTGGACACCATGCTTGGAGAATTAGACAAGCGTTTCTCCAAAGATAACTGTGATATGAGAGGAATACAAGCTTTGGGTCCAAAAAATACAGGTTTCCTTGAAAATGAGGTGGTCTTTTGCTTTGGGGGTTTTTATTAAAGTGATTTGGAAGATCTCAGACATTCGCTCCACCAAACAAGGAGACCCTTGCAAAGAAAAGAGCAAAGTGGAACGCAGACATTGTCAAGTATTGTTGACTTTGCAGCTTTCCTTGAGTCTCAGAAGGACATTTTTCCTGAGCTAAGATAACCATGGCTGTACCAGTAAGTACTACAGCATGTGAGCGAAGCTTCTCTGCTCTTAAACTTATTAAGAGAATTATATTAAGTTTATTTAGTGAACTTAATTTTGGATCAGACTGGTCTCCAACCCATGACTTTGCACCTGGCTCCCCTTCCCCCATCCACTGACTTGAGGGTGACATCCTGGCAGGTGAGGAGACAGCTGGAGAGAGTAAACCAACACAAGGCTGCTGGCCCTGACGCCATCAGGCCCAGGTTACCTGCGCAGCCAGCTTCCAGTAGTACTCCATCACCTGTACAACCTGAGCCTCAGCCTAGAGGGGTTCTGCTCCTCTGGAAGACCACCTGCCTGCTTCCTGTTCCCAAGAAATCTTTTACTCCACCCTGTACCGGTCAGACGGCGGAGGGCCTTTACTCCACCCCGTACCGGTCAGACGGCGGAGGGCCTTTACTCCACCCCGTACCGGTCAGACGGCGGAGGGCCTTTACTCCACCCCGTACCGGTCAGACGGCGGAGGGCCTTTACTCCACCCCGTACCGGTCAGACGGCAGAGGGCCTTTACTCCACCCCGTACCGGTCAGACGGCGGAGGGCCTTTACTCCACCCCGTACCGGTCAGACGGCGGAGGGCCTTTACTCCACCCCGTACCGGTCAGACGGCAGAGGGCCTTTACTCCACCCCGTACCGGTCAGACGGCAGAGGGCCTTTACTCCACCCCGTACCGGTCAGACGGCGGAGGGCCTTTACTCCACCCCGTACCGGTCAGACGGCGGAGGGCCTTTACTCCACCCCGTACCGGTCAGACGGCGGAGGGCCTTTACTCCACCCCGTACCGGTCAGACGGCGGAGGGCCTTTACTCCACCCTGGATAGGTTCATTAAAGTTTTTGCAAGCAATCACAAAAACAGGAGAATTAATCTCCTTTAAGGTGGATAAACATAAAACCTGTGTATAGTATAGTTAGTGTGAAGGTGCAACACTAAAGACATGTTCGTTTGTGTCTGTGTATTTTTTAAGCAATACATTCAGAAAATCTCAAATATCTATTCAAAATTTTTTTTTTTTAAAAAGGGAGTGTAAACATGAGGGTTTTTTTTTACAATTCTTTGCCATATGTCTGTAAAATGAAAGCAAGATTATATTTACACAAAATGAACAGATCATTAAGGTTCTTCCTGCCTTGGCCACCCCATTAAAAATTTTCTGGATATTCCACTGACTTCAAAGAATTCAATGCATTCAAATTGATCAGAAGCTGTCAGAACGTCAGAACAAGTTACAAGAGCAGAAACAAACCTGGAAGAGCGAAGAAGCAAACGGGAGAATTAGAAACCCAAAACCCCATTCCGACCTTATACAACTCCCTAGCAGTAAGAATTAAACAACACAAAAACACTTCTGTGGTTAATCGTGAAAACCTCATAAAAATAAAAACAATGGATCTAATAAAATCTGAAAATAAGACAATAAAGTGTGGCCTACTGAATATTAGATCCCTCCCAAATAAGTCTTTATTAGTCAATGACTTGATAGGTGATCACCACATTGATTTATTCTGTCTTACGGAAACCTGGTTACAGCAAGAGGATTATGTTAGTATTAATGAAGCTACGCCAGCTAACTATTTAAACTTTCACATTCCTAGAACTACAGGCAGAGGAGGAGGTGTTGCAGCTATTTTTCAGTCAGAATTTTTAATTAATCCTAAGCACAAAACTAACTATAAATCCTTTGAATTCCTGATATTAAATTTATCTCATCCAAAATGGAATTCAGAGAAACCGCTCCTTTTAGCATTAGTGTATCGCCCACCTGGACCTTACTCCGAGTTTCTGACCGAATTCTCTGATCTCTTGTCTGAGTTAGTGCTGACTACTGATAAAGTCATTGTACTAGGTGATTTTAATATTCATGTTGATGATGAAAATGATAGTTTAAACATTTCCTTTAGCTCTATTCTAAACTCAGTTGGGTTTTCACAAAATGTCCATGGAGCCACTCACTCTCATAGTCATACTCTTGATCTGGTTCTAACATCTGGTATTGAGACTGATAAGCTCAAAGTATTTCCTCATAACCCTGTCTTGTCTGATCACTTCTTATTAACCTTTGAATTCACTTTGTTTGATTACTCACTGACCAAAAATAAATTCTACTATAGTGGATGTTTATCAGACAATAATATTACAACATTTAAACAATCAATTGAATCAATTTTTTCACATCTACCATGTGTTAGCATGACTGAGAGTCCCCCTTTAAGCCTTACTCCTGCTCAGATTGATCAACATGCTGATACTATAACAGCTTCAATGCGTACAACCTTGGATAATGTTGCTCCCCTAAAGAAGAAGAAATTAGGTAAGATTATGAAGGCTCCCTGGTTTAATTCCCAGCTTCGAGCTCTAAAACAGGCATCAAGGCGTTTGGAAAACAGATGGTGTTCATCAGGACTAGAGGAGTCTCACTTAACCTGGAAAGAAAGTTTAATCGTATACAAAAAAGCCTTACGTATGGCAAGAACAGCTTATTATTCATCATTGATAGAGGAAAACAAAAACAACCCTCGGTTTCTTTTCAGCACTGTAGCTAGGCTTACTAGGAGCCGGAGCGCTGTGGAGCCATGTATTCCTTTCTCACTTAGCTGTGATGATTTCATGTATTTTTTCAGGAATAAAATTGATACTATTAGAGATCAAATTCACAATACTCTTCCTTCTACCTATAATGTTGAGCCTGTTGTGGTCTCCGAAGCATCCTTAGAACCAGGATCTGACTTGTGTCTAAATAGTTTCTGTCCTGTCCAACCCTCTGAATTAACTAAAATAATAGCTTCATCTAAACCATCCACCTGTATCTTAGACCCTCTCCCAACGAGCCTCTTTAAGGACATTTTCCCTTTAATTAATACATCACTACTAAATCTTATCAATATGTCTTTAGTGACAGGATATGTACCACAATCATTTAAAACTGCTGTAATCAAGCCTTTACTTAAAAAGCAATCTCTGGATCCAGAGGTGATAGCAAATTATAGACCTATATCTAACCTCACGTTTATGTCCAAAATTCTGGAGAAAATAGTTTCAGCTCAGCTACATGCCCACCTGAGCAGAAATAATTTATGCGAGGAGTTTCAGTCAGGATTTAGAGCTCATCATAGCACTGAGACAGCATTGGTGAAAGTTACTAATGACCTTCTTATGGCCTCAGACAAAGGACTTGTGTCCGTACTTATCTTGCTTGATCTTAGTGCTGCATTTGATACAGTCGATCATAACATTCTGTTACAGGACTAGAACAGGTGATTGGAATTACAGGTACAGCGTTAAGCTGGTTTAAATCATATTTATCTGATAGACTTCAGTTCGTTCATGTAAATGACAAGTCCTCCTCACAAACTACAGTAAGTCATGGAGTTCCTCAAGGTTCTGTACTTGGACCAATTCTGTTACTAAAACAGCCTTCTTTCATTTACGTAATATAGCCAAAATTAGGGACATTCTGTGTCAGAGTGATGCAGAAAAACTGGTTCTTGAGGGTGACACGCTTCTGTTACTTTGAGACTAGATTACTGTAACTCTCTATTACTGGGCTGTCCTAAATATGCCCTGAAAAGCCTTCAGCTGATCCAGAATTCTGCAGCCAGAGTCCTGACCAGAACCAGCATGAGAGATCATATTTCTCCAGTTTTAGCCTCTCTTCATTGGCTGCCTGTTGAATCTAGAATAGAATTTAAAATCCTTCTCCTTACATATAAAGCCCTCCACAACCAGGCACCACTATATATCAAAGACCTCATTGTTCCTTATATACCAAGCAGAGTACTTCGTTCGCAGACTGCAGGCTTACTTGTGGTTCCTAGAGTCTCAAGAGCCGAGCAGGAGGCAGAGCCTTTGGTTATCAGGCCCCTCTCTTATGGAATAAGCTCCCAGTTAGTGTTAGGGAAGCAGACACCCTCCCCACCTTTAAGACTAGGCTGAAGACTTATCTTTTTGATAAGTCCTATAGCTAGGGATGGTTAGCATCCCTTAGTTATGCTGCTATAGGTTTAGACTGCTGAGGGACATTTCCTGATACACTGAGCTTCTTTCTTTTTATCTCTGTCTTTTATCCCATGAATAATGCGGTGAAAACTATTGATAAATATCATTATTAAACGATGACTATAAGATATTACATGAATCGTATGCAACAGCTTTCAGATATGATAGATTTAGATTCAGGCTTTATTAAAGGGCAACAGACCCAGGACAATAATAGGAGGACCCTACAGATAGTGATCAGATGAGAAGCTGGGACACCTGGACAGGTCACGAGTCCATCACAGACCCTATATAATTTAAGAAATTCAAGAAAAGGAGGAAAGTGTAATATTTGTTCTTATATTTGAACATTAGAATTGATATAATGAGGATGAAGATATTGCATAGAATTTTATGTTTCAATCTTTACCGGTGCCCATACCTAACTCACAATTTGTCAATTGGGATTAAAAATACTTTCAAGATTTTCTCTGGAATAGGAGGAAACTAAGAATTAAATATTCTACAAATGTCAACCACAGTCATGTATTTTGGATGTTTTGTAAATTTGTGACCTTTCCCACGAATGTGTTCAGGGTTCTGATAAATTGCCTATAAACAGGTAATAACAAGAAGGTAGAACCAGGCAGGACCACCAGCTCTGAGCGACTGGACTCAAAGGTGGAACCAGACAGGACCATACGCCACGGTGCAGCTTTGAGATGGCTTGTAGGAAAGCACTGAATTAGGAACTAACTAGCTTTTGATGACCCGGTGCAGATACCAACTGACCCCTTATCCAGGTTAGAAACTTTGTCCAAATTACTTTCTGGATCATGAGCTTAAGAAAAACATGTCACATGGTGTAGAAAATAGAAAGAAGAGCTAACTGAACATTTTTTACTTGATATGTCCAACTAAGCTCTATGAAATCAGGATTTTCTGAGCAGAAAGATCAAATAATGAATTTGCAGGCTGGATTTAATCAGGTTGCTGCAGGACTACTGAAGGATGTAAAACCAGAAGACTACTAAAGCCAGAAACCTTAAGTGTGTCAACACCAAGGGTCAGATGATATAAATAAATAAATGATCATTCATTTTACCTTCAGGGTTGGGCTGAGATATTATGTTCTTTGTAGATATTTCAAGGAGAAACAAAAGTGCTTCCAGACTTTCCCTGCTGCTCCCTTTATCATATATGGGACATTCCAGTAGCAGTTTGACGTTAAGAGTTTTCTGCAGTTGGCCTCTGGGACCAGAGCAGAATACAGCACTGCAGCAGCAACCTGTCAGTGTGTGCGGCTTCCATGCCGTACGTCTAGAAATAGCCTGTCCTCGCAGCCACAACATACAATGATGAATGAGATGTTGCAGAGTCCATTATTCACCACTCTGAATGCACTACTTTCATTTTCTACCACACACACACACCTGCAGCACACCTTATGTAGGTTGATGCAAAGATGGTACCCACAGAAAAAAATATCCTACTTTTCCCTAAACTTAGAAGTAGCGCAACAAAAAGTTAAAAGTTAGCAGGCCCCCTCCGCAGATTCTGCCATTTTTAGGACATAAGAGTTGTAGTTTATTTTCACAAACCTTTCAGAAGCTGACTGACTCTTTCATCACCTGACAGCGGAAGTTCAGCTCTCACACTACAGGAAAAATAACCCTCTGCAGAAAATTATCAGAACGTTTTAGCATTAGCTTCATAGTGTGTGTTAAAGGGGAATTCTGTCCTGCTACATTCACACTAGAGTTGGTGGTCCTGCCTGGTTCCACCTCACTGACACCAAGACAATAGTTTACAAGACTTCAGCGCGTAACAAGGGATCTCTGATAGAAAATGTTCAGCTCAGTCGGCATCCAGTATCATTTCTGCCCACTGGGCTGCACACACACCAGTATTAGTGATGGTGGGCTTCCCTGCCTGCACCCTCCTTCACACTCATGCTACCAACTTTACTTAAACAGACTGCTCATTTCAACAAAATGTAAACATAACAGGCAGGAAAAAGAGCACAACATGAGCTTGCAGGGTAACTCCTGCTGAGTGAGTGTTTGGTTTCCGCGGCTCTGGAGAAAATTGTCATGTGGGGTAGAAAGTGTTCTCCGATGAGTCCAGACATCTCAGAGGATCCCTCCACAGCACCTCAGGTACCAGCTCAAAACCAATTATCCTGACTGTCAAAGCTGCAATAAGAGGTTCAGAGAGCATCCTGACTGGAATAGAAATAAACAAAAAATAAAACAAAATAGTTTCTATCAGGAAGGAAATCAGTAATAAGCTGAACACTACTAATGTTATTTCATCTGCAGCAGCCTTAGAGACGTCTTTAGAAGCTGATTGTCATTTGGACCGTTTCTTGCCTGTACAGCTCTCCGAGTTAACCAACATAATAGCTTCATCTAAACCTTCAACCTGTGTTTTAGACCCCATCCCAACCAGATTATTCAAGGAAATATGTTTCTGAATCAATACGTCTGTACTGGACCTGATCAATTCATCTCTATTAATATGATATGTACCTCAATATTTTAAGACAGCTGTAATTAAACCGTTGCTTAAAAAACCAACTCTGGATCCAGGAGTTTTAGCTAATTATAGACCAATATCTAATCTCCCCTTCTGGTCTAAAATTCTTGAGAAAACAGTTTCAACCCAACTATGTTCCTATCTGAGCAGAAACAATCTGAAGAGTTCCAGTCAGGATTTAGAGCTCATCATAGCACAGAGACAGCACTGGTGAAAGTCTAATGATCTTCTCATGGCCTCAGATAAAGGACTTCTGTCTGGACTCGTTCTTTTAGATCTCAGTGCTGCATTCGACACTATTGATCACAATATTCTGCTACAGAGGCTGGAACATGTTATTGGGATTAAAGGGACCGCATTAGACTGGTTCCAGTCATATTTATCTGATAGATTTCAGTTTGTAAATGTAAATGATGAGTCTTCCTCACACACCAGGGTAAGTCAAGGAGTTCCTCAGGGTTCTGTACTTGGACCAATACTTTTCACATTATACATGCTTCCCTTAGGAAATATCACCAGGCAGCATGGTATAAAGTTTCATTGCTATGTGGATGACACTCAGATCTACCTCTCCATGAAGCCAGATGAAACCAATCAGTTTCTTAGATTACAAAGATGTCTTACAGACATCAAGACCTGGATGACTGAATTTTCTCCTTTTAAACTCAGACAAGACAGAGGTCGTTATCTTCGGGCTGAAAAACTTAGAACATTATCCAGTTATGTAATTAATCTGGATGGCATTAATCTGGCCTCCAGTACCACTGTGAGGAATCTTGGAGTCATTGTTGACCAGGACTTGTCTTTTAGCTCACATTTAAAACAGGTTTCTAGAACCGCCTTCTTCCACCTGCGTAATATTGCAAAAATTAGGAGCATCTTGTCTCAGAAAGATGCAGAAAAATGAGTCCATGCCTTTATTACTTCCAGACTGGATTACTGCAATTCCTTATTTATGGATTGTCCCAAATATGTCCTGAAAAGTCTCCATCTGATCCAAAATGCTGCAGCGAGGGTTCTGATGAGGACTAGCAGGAGAGATCATGTTTCACCAGTTTTAGCCTCTCTACACTGGCTCCCTGTTAAATCCAGGATAAAGTTTAAAATTCTTCTCCTCACATATAAAGCTCTCCATGACCAAGCTCCATTGTACATAAAAGATCTTATAGTTCCATATATTCCAAATAGAGCACTTGGCTCTCAGACTGCAGGTTTACTGGTGGTTCCCAGAGTCTCAAAGAGGACTATGGGAGGAAGAGCCTTTAGCTATCAGGCTCTTTCTTATGGAACCAGCTCCCACGGGACTGACAGGTCGGGTCCGCTCCTTTTCCCAACCCAGAGCAGAGGAACAGAACGATGTTCTCCACAGCCAGACGTGGTGTAGCGGCCATCGGGCAGATGGAGGCAGGTGGAGGTGCCTCCATGCCCAGGAGGAAACCTGTTGTACAGCTGCAGATGTGTGCAGATAGTGGAGACGCTACATAACATGCTACTAAATGGTAACGTGTCCCGTTCAGCTGCGACCAGCGCTGTTGTCCCCGACCTCCAACCATCATGTTGGAACCAAACTGCTGCCAAACGTCTAGAAGTGATGCAACACATCAGAGGTGGACAATTCTCATTTATTCACAGGTTTAGTCTCATTTCTGTCTTTATGTCTCCGTCTCCTGCACCTCCTCCTCTGCCGGGACACGCCTGCTGGGGGGACAAGGTGGAACCACTGCCCCCCCCCTCTCCGACCACATCTGCAGCGCTGCAACCCAGCTGGGACACACAGGAACACCAGTATGTTCCCAGTAAATAAACTGGAGTCAGAGACGTCTCATTTATGTCCGTTCATTTTATAATCTGAAACAAAGGAATGAAGCACTTCCAGCATCATCTGGAGCATTTTGTTCCAGCGTATCTCTGGACTCCTTCATTTTCCCGCCAGCTTCTAATCTGTGGGAGTGGGCAGTGCCCCCCCCCCCACCCCCCACCCCCCCAAGAGAGAGACTCACATGGATGCCCAGCAGGTAACAGAACTCCCTCTGGGAGTTGAGACTCACTGAAGACCCCGATCAGAGGCAATGTCAACTGGAAGACCATGAAGACGGAAAACTTCACAGGAAAGGATTTCACTGAGTTCATTGGGCAGCTTGGAAAGAGGAACCAAGTGAATTATCTTGAACAATTGACAATGGTGAGTAGCACTGAATGCTCATTAGAAACTGGCAACAGTTAGGAAATCCATAGAAAGGTGGGATCATGGATGACATGGAATAAGAAGTGGACGTAACAAACCAGCAGGTGGTTGACGAGAAGACTTGGCAGCAGAGACTACATGATAAAACTGTCACAACGTGCGCAGAAAGTCATGACAACAAGGATGGAAGGCCACAATGTTTATACACAAAAATATATTTATTAAAGAAAAGAACAGAAAGTACATGTATGCAACATGTAAAAGTGGAGTTCAGTGGTGTAAAGTGGTTGCAAGTCAGTGTCTGAACAAACCAACAAGCGAAGCTGCAGGCTGACAGAGAGAGAGTGCAAACAAAAAGTCTGCAGACTTGTATAGGCAGGCGCACTACAGCCAGGCACACTGATATATGGAAACGCCCCTAGCACACCTACCTACAGAAAAAAAGACAAAGATTAAGGCTAGGCCATCATAAAATGAACTCCTTGACATCATGGACTAAGGTCCTCCAGAAACAATCCCGGACCACAGATGGGGTCTCGTTAATCCCTGAGTGACTGTACAAACGATAACGGTGACAGAAAGACAATATCTGAGACCAGTTGACCTGGAACAAATAAATGGTCCTGGGGACAGTTGTCTGGCACTGGATGTTGTTGATGGGAATCTGTTGTCTTTCTTTCCAGGTTGAGTCGAGCAACTGCCAATAGAACAGATGAAGGCAGGATAAAGTCCTAACGTTCTTTGGTATGATCCTCCTCTGGGGATTCATGGAGTCTGGAGAGAGCCTCTGGATTCACATTCTTGGTTCCTTGTCTGTAGGAAAGAATAAAGTTGAAGTGGCAAAAGAACAAGGTTTACCTGGCCTGTCTGCCTTCTGGAAAATAAAGCACAGGGGTGAGTCTTGCCGTCCACACATCTCTGACTCAGAACAGCCCCAACTCCTAAGTTAGAAGCATCAACTTCCACAATGAACTGTGGAGGGGTGTCTGGGGAGTGGAGAACAGGAGCTGTAGTAAAAAGGTGCTTCAAGTGCGTGAAAGCCAGATCTGCCTTGTCATTCCAGACAAACTTACTCTTGGAAGACGTGAGGGCATGCAAAGGCGAGGCAACAGAACTGAAGTTCCTGATGAACCTCCAGTAAAAAGGTTTGCAAAGCCCAAGAACCGCTGAAGCCGTTTTGGGGAACTGGCCATTCTTTAACTGCCTTGACTTTACTGGGATCCATGGAGACTTTATTAGGAGAGACGACTAATCCCAGAAAAAAGATGGTGTCCCTGTGAAACTCACATTTTTCTGTCTTGATGAACAGTTTGTGTTGTGGGACATGTTGAGAAGGAAAGATGAGGGCGTGCGGGAGCAAAGGAATGAAGTGGTGAATAGAATGTTAGAGTAGAGGAGGGTAAGGGGAGGAATCAGGGTGGAAGAATTTAGGTGGCCGCTGAGATAGATGGTGTTTGCAGATGGGTGGGGGTGTGTATGTGGGGTTATGTTGGTGGTAGGGGGGAGTGATGGGGTGGGTGTACAAGGAGGAGTGTGAATGTGGATAGAGGGGTGTAGGGAGGTGTGTGTGTAGAGTGGGGTGTGTGTGTATGGAAGAATGGGTGATTATAGAGCAGGGTTAGGCAACTCCGGTCCTCGAGTGCCACAGTCCTGCAGATGTTAGTTTTTCTGCTGCAACACACCTGGCACACATCAGACCTAATCAGCAGACTTGTGCAGAGCTTGACATCAAACTCTGCACAAGTCTGCCGATTAGCCATTGATTTGAATCAGGTGCGTTGCAGCAGGGACACTCCTAACATCTGCAGGACTGTGGCACTCGAGGACCGGAGTTGCCTACCCTGTTATAGAGGGAGCAGGGATGTGTGTGTGATGGGGTGTGTGAGTGTAAAGGAGGGAGTGTGTGAATGGGGTCTTCGTAGGGGGGTGCATGTTGAGGTGGAAATACCGGGAGCTTGTGGGGGGGGTATGTTATGAGGTGTGTATGTGTCTATAGGGGAGTGTGTGAGTGGGGGCATGGGGGTAGGAGAGTGTGAGTTTGAGAGTGTGTAAGAGAATGGGTGGATAGGGTGTGCTTAAGGAGGAAATGTGGGTGTGTGTGTGTGTGTGTGTGTGTGTGTGTGTGTGTGTGTGTGTGTGTGTTTGTGTGTGTGTGTATGGGGTACGTGTGTGTGCATGGGGGGGGTCTTGGTGCTCGGGGAGCGCGGCTGGTGCACTGGGGTGCGGGCTGGCTGCCGCTCGGTGGCGGTCTGGGGATCCCGGCCCTCCGTTGGCGTGGGCTGGGCCCTCTGCCTGCGGGGGCGGGGGGGTTGCTTCCGGCCTTTGTGTGAGAGGGGTCACACTGGCATGATCACCTTTCCCGGAACATGTTCGACTTTTTTTTTTCTCTCCCTTTATCTCTTTCACTTTTCCTATGAGGTGTTTTTTCTCCTTTCTCTTTCTGTCTCTCGTCTGTCCTCTCCGGTCCAGCAGTACAAACTCTACAATTCAAACAATAATACAAAATAAATATAGAAATAAAATGAAAATTCAGAAAGTCAAGGGGATTATTATATCTATGAAGCTTCCCTTGGCAGAGAAAATTTGCTCAGCAGAACATCCAGACCATCATTCTGCTGCCTAAATGCTGGACAAGACAAAAAAAAGGAGGAGAAGGAGAAGGACAGAACAAACATGCTCTCTATGTGAGGAAATGTCCTTGGAAAAAATTAGAATGTCCTCTAAATATACAAAAACAAAGAGACCAATGATGTTCCTTGAGACATCAGACCAATGCTTGGAAAACTGCAGTAGCATTAGCCAATCATTAGCATGACCAGATATTCATAACGCCCTGTTGGAGTGTTAAAAGCCGTCTTCCATTCATTCGTCCTCCTTGATACAGACATCATCATAATCATTTTCTGACCTAACTTAGTGAAGATAGTGGCTCCTTGCATCTGTTTAAAAGCTGTATTCAGAGGAAAAGGGTAACCATTCTTAACCATAGGAAGGTCATATAATTCCAGCCTCCAGGGAGTCATCAATGTAAACAACGGCTCTCAGCTTGGCAATGTTCCCCAGATAGTAAAAGCAGGAACAGAAAAGCAACTTTATGTGGGCGTCTAAGGAAAGTACAGGTCCATGATTACACCGAGGTTCTTCATCATTCTTAATAAAACGAGCAAACGGGCCGAGACTCTCAGCTATTTTAGTTAAATATTTGTCTGTGGAACAAACAAGAACTTCAGTTTTTGCTTTATTTAGTTGAAGAAAATTTTCACTCAACCAACTCCAGACAGCATCCAGACACCCAAGTAAAAACTGAATACTAAAAACTTCCTGAGTTTATAAGAAATATACAGCTGGATATCATCAGCATAGTAATGATAGGAAATGTCTTTCAATGAGCCTATAATATCCTATAATATGAAGTGCCAATCCTGAGACCCCAACCCAGTGTTTCAACCTGTCTAGCAGAACTTAATGATCTACTGTGTCAGAAGCTGAGGTCAGCTCCAGTAACAGTAACCTGCATCGCTCTGCATCAGGATGTCGTTGGACTCTCTGAGCAGGGTGGAGTGGGCCCTGGAGGTGATGTGCCTCTAAAGCAGCTGTAAGCTGCTTAGCGACTATTTTTTCTCAAATCTTAGAGATAAAAGGCAGATTGGAGACGGGTCTATAGCTGCTAAAAACGGAGGGGTCAAGCTGAGGTTTTTTTTAACAGTGGGAGTGTGACAGCACTCCTAAAATAGTCAGGGACCTGGCCGAGGAGAAGAGAAGCGTTAATAATTGTGAGTACACATGGGGCACATAGCCTGGAAGAGATCTTTTAATAGGGATGTAGGAAGAACGTCAACAGGGGGATGCCTTCATTGAGCCAACTGACGTGACCAGCTCTGGTAGAGAAACAGGTGAAAAGTTATTTAGGGTTATGGGCTGGGCGGGACGGGGAACAGGAAGTAAAACAGCTGATGAGGACATAGAGCTTCTCACAGATTTTACTTTTTCAATAAAAAAGGCCAAAAAATGTTCACAATCACAATGGAGGCAGCAGGAAGAGTTGGAGTAACTAAACTGCTAATGGTGTTAAATTAAACTCTAGGATTGCCACGGCTTTTTGAGATTAAATTTTTTAAATAGGCGGCCCTCGCATCTCTGACAGCGTTGTTGAAAGAAGCCAAAAGATCCTTCAGGAAGGGCAGGTGGACATGCAATCCAGTTTTCTTCCACGTGCGCTCGGATTTTCTGCAAGTGAGTTTTAAACACCAGATGTTGTCATTAATCCAGAGTGAAGGCTTTGCAACAGAAACATTTCTAGTTTTGACAGGACAAACTTCATCTAGGATGGATAAAGTGTAGTTATTAAAAAGAGGTAGAGAGAGAGATCAACATCATCATAGGAGAATAAGACCAAATGAAAAGCATCATAAAACGCAGCAGCAGTGGAGGAGTTGCGGATGCGGGAACTCTACTCTCTCCGAGCGGGAGAGACCAACACAGGAAAAGACAAATGAAAAAGAATACATAGGTGATCAGAAATAAAAATATCCTCAGCAAAAAGACAGCTGATGTCTAAGTCTAAGGTAAAAACAAGGTCCAGGGTACGGCCTTTAACGTGTGCGGGTTCAGACACATGCTGAGGAAAGTTCAAAGAATCCATGACACTGATAAAACCTAAAGGCATCATAGTTGGAGATCTTAATATCCATGTTGATGATGACTCTAACTAAGCTGCACAACTTTGTAGTGAAAGATTAAACGTCACTAAACTCATTTAAAAACCGACTGGGCCGGGCAGACGGTAGACAACAGCACAGTAAAAAGGTTTCTTATCACCCACTTTAAGCAGCTGCAGTTCGAATGAGACAAAGTTTCCAATGCTCACTGAGCGACAAGAAAGACAACTCCTAAAGACCGCAGCCTCCACGGCCTGATGTCCGAGGCTGACCGATGAAGGAGTAACCGAGTGGGCAGAGTTCGATCAGTGCTGAACGGTCCAAAGTTCACTGCCAGGTTTCAGTTAGAAAGAGGAAGTCCAGATTTTTAGAAAGAATAAAATCATTCAACAAGAAAGACTTATTAGAGGCAGATCGCACATGAAGGAGCACCATGTTCAGAGGAGCGGGAGCCTGGTTTTTAACGGAGACAGCCCGAGTCAGTGGCCACAGCAGCTGAGGATTAGATCCTTCATCCTCGGAAAATCCTCTCAGAACAGGAAACTGAGACCAGGCATGTGAAGAGTCTGGATGGAAATTCCGCAAATAGGATGGCCTCAGGAATCCAGACCCTGTGAATCCAGACCAGGACGCGGAAAAGGCGCTCTCGCCCACGGAGCTCGACTGATCATAGTTGACCAGAAACGCTCAGCATTGCTTACCGGACACCCCACGCTTCCAAAGCAGCCTGTACATCACCTGGACACCAGATGAGAAACCAGCCTCCGGAAGCAGCGAGCGAAGAACACCAGCACAGGGAGATGAGGTATCCATTCCGATCGAACAGGATCCGATAGATAAAAGTGTCAGGTGATCATAAACTATAGCAGCAAAACCTTGATTAAAACTAAGTAGTAAAAGCAGCACCGAAAACAGCAACACGGCTGACAGAGAGCTGCTGGCAGCTGGATGACGAAGAGAAGCGGTCCCAAGACTGAACCCTGGGGCACACCCAGGGGTAATGGGTGAAGGGTGGGAACCTGGGCTTTCCCGGCTCTAGCCCTGAAAATTTCTCATTAAGCCCCAAATGTTTTATCACCAGAAGGAATAAGTTCACATCGACTGAGCCGCCTTATAACATTAAAGGAAAATGCAGTTTTGTCAATTCCTGGCTTCAGTGAATGCAACACAGGTGCAACAATATGACGAATTGGAGAGGAATTTTAGGAAGCATGGAAAACCTCTGTGTTTTATTGGGTGCTGACAGCTCTGCGTTTAACTATTATTCTGAAATCTAGTATTTCAAGACGTCAAAATGAACATCAGAAGATTTTTTTATTTAAAGAGAGACAACTTCATTTTTGGTGACCAAGACTCTGGGTCAACACACAAAACAGTTACCTGTTTTGTGTGTTGACCCAGAGTTAAATCGTTTGTGTCATCATGAGATGAACATTAGATCATTGGTGACAGTACTTGATACTACGAAGGTTAAGCTAGCTATGCTAAACCGTTAGCCATGGCCTTTTCTGTTTTACACATTTGCATTAGATCGAGTGGTGAAGGGAAGGCTGCGACGCAAGATGGTGGAAAACGTCTGGAGTCCCTCAAACCACTAAGAAGAACGAGGTGCTGCTGTGTGTGTGTGTGTGTGTGTGTGTTGTAGTAGATGAAAATAGAACAGCTTTCTCATTAGTATTGTTTCTGGATGCAGCTTCAGATCCAATATAGATAGAAAAGAGCAGCTTTATTATAATGTTGTTTACAAATACTTTTGGCTGTTGTAAAGTCAAGCAGCAGTTCTTCATGCAGAGATTTTTAAGTGTGAATGTTATTATTATTACTGGACAGTAATTTAGCAGATGTAATTTTCCAAAGGGATTTACATCTGAGAGAACACCACGAGCAATAAATCTCACAGGAGGCAGCAGCATGATATGTGCTGATCAGACTGCTGCTGTCGGACGCAGGTTCTGGTACGCTGTGCCAGAGAATTTTTTTTGTTTTTTTTCTTTGTTTAATAATTAATATGAGGCCATCTGATATAAATTTTAAAAACATTTGATCTAATAATTTGACTTACTTTGAATGATGAACTACCATATAGCTGAGTGACCTGTCTTGTCAATTTTCAGTTCCATGATTTATTCATTCATTTTATTTACTCAGGTAAATAAAATGTTTTCATTTTGTTTACTTTCTATAGTTATCATATACACAAATATTTGAGTGGCTACAATACTTTGTAACTGGCAATGCAGCATTCTACCTCTTAGATTATACGGCAAACCAAGACAAGCAAGGGATCAAAAAGACACACTCATCGCTTCCGGTTACAATAACTGGAAGAGACCATTAGAGTCTTTTAGAAGATATGAAAAATCTATCATACATAAGGACTCAATGACTCCTTGGAAGAGCAGCTTCAAGCCGCACATGCGAGTGACTTATTGGAACGTAGAGAATGTCTTTCACACGTAGCAGTACTGACAGCCTTTCTTGGAAAGCAAGGACTTCTTTTGGAGGACACAATGAAACATTGGACAGCAACGATAAGGGGAACTTTTTGGAATGCATGGAGCTTCTTAAGAAGTTTGATCCTTTCCTTAAAACATACAAACCAAGTTCATGTGCAACTTATCTTTCACCATTATCCCAAAACAAAATGATTCAAAGCCCCTCTGATGCCATTATTTCAGGAATAATCTCAGAACTTAAAGATGCAAAAATGTTCCAACAATGGACGAAGCCGGGGATCGTCAGTCAGAGCAGCTTGCATTGTGTGTGCGATATGTCTCTCCACAAGGCTTGATGAAAGGACCGTTCCTTGGATTTTACCAGCTTGATGCATTTGATGCCAAGTCCATCGCTGACACCACAGAGCAGCAGCTTGAGAAACATGATACAGGACACCTAAAAGGTCTTGCTAAAACTATGATGGCGCCGCAGTTATGAGTTTCCACTCAGTAAGTGGTGTCCAGGCTCGGCTCAGAGAGAAGCATCCAGAGGCACTAAACGTTACACCCATGAGCTTAATCCGCTCCTTTGGGCCACTTGTAAAGCCATCCCTGAGACATGGGACTTCTCCAAACTCCAGGAGTGTCTCTACTCTTTCTTTTCCACATCTCTTGTCCACCATCAGAAACTGCAGGACTTTCAAAGGGAAACTGAGGTGGAGGACCGGTTCCTTGTTCAGTTGTCAAAGACTTGCATGGGTATGGGCATGTCAGGTTGAAAGTGTGAATGCCGCTCTACAGAACTTCTGCTTTGATCCAGACTTTGGGAGACAATTCAGCGCCTCTGAGGGGCTGAAAAGCAAGCTTTGTAGATTCAGCACAATCTACAAGCTTGTTTCAAACATCGCTCTCAGTAACTCCAGGCCTGCATAAATACTTGTAGAAAGAGACATTGCAGCGGGACATAAAACGGCAACACTCAGAAGTTACAGGAGCAATGAAAAAAGCAGGAGATATTTATGACTAGTCCAAGGCATTGTGTGATGAGCTTCAGATTTGCTCAACTGAGACACAAAGGAAAAAGCGACAAAAGACGACTTTGTGGTTGAGACATCTCGGTCAGACCTTTCTACTGGAGATGACCGGAGAGGGACAGTCTTCTTTCCAGGTCTTGGTAGAATGCTAGAGGAGCTTCAGACCAGGTGTTCTGGAGTTGGGGAAAAATCTTGAAGGGTGTACAGGCATGTCGGCTTCTTCAGAGCCTTTCCTGAATGAGGAGGCACTCAAACATCTGGCATCTGAACATTATTCCATCCGCATAAAGCCTGAAGAAGTCCTTGTTGCAAAGGAAAAAAGGCCTGGTTCTACCCACCATTCAAAGTGTGTTTGTCCTCTTGGACAACGATATGTCCCCCTCCCTTACTGGCATCTTTCAAGCTTGGTTGATGATTCCAGCTACAAGCTGCAGCTGTGAAAGGTCTTTCAGTGCCCTTCGCCGACGACACACATGGCCGAGGAATACAACGGGTCTGGACCCGCCAAGTCATTTGGCTGAAATCTCAAATGAGAGGGGAATGCTGACCAATAACAACCATGGGGAGGTCATTGATAGATTTGCAAAGACAAAAGAATGGTGTTTTAACCTGACACTTCCACCTTCAAGGAATTAAATAGATAATTAGCAGATGGTGGGGGTAGAAAACCGGAGTGGAACTGCTCACACAGGGAGAGCCCTTTCCACTGCTGAAAGGGCTTTAAGTGGTCAGCAAAACAATTTGGGCTACATGGCTCTCTGTTGCTGACCACTGAAAACTTTTACCCTTACAAGCCATGATTGTTCATATTCCTCTGACCATATGTGGTAAAAACAGACCTGTTCTGATATCACCTGGGAACTGATGTCTTTCCTCTCCAGGTAGACGAAAAGGAAGATTGTTGTTAGTTCAGTCATTCAGGTCGTGTTGTGCTTTCTGGGCTCATTTCCTCCAGAAGACAAGTTTATACTTGCAAGGTGCCACAGTGTGACGCAGATCAAGTGTGTGTTCATGCTTGAGTGTAGGGTCTGCAGATGGCAGTAAGGCTGGTATCCGCTGGTAAACTACACTTGGCAGAGTGGTTTTGATGGTTTGCTTTGGTTCTGGCAAGTATGGGACCAATGGAATTCAATCAGCCACATACTTATATACATATATGTCTATGCATCAGTAACAAGACCCGAACACGTAGTCACACACTGACTAATCCCAAGGGATTACTGCAGTATAGCTGTGTTCGGGTAGTCAGGATCCACATCAGACCACCGTCTCCCACAGACCTGCAACGTCTTCTTTCAGAGGCTCCTCCACTCCTTACCTGTACTAACAGCACCTGTCTGAACTGGTTATCAGGATAAAAGACACCTGTCCACAACCTCAACCAGTCAGACTCCAGCCTCCACTATGACCAGGACCAAAGGACACCAGAACCAAACTGGGAGACCAGCAGCAGGATGATGGGAGGCTGAATGTGCAGCTTGGTGTGAAGAAGCTGCTGTGGGAGCAGTTGTTAGAAAACCTCCGTCCACCAGGGACTCCACGCAACACCTCACCCCGTGGGTCAGAACGAGCACAAGAACGGTGGGCAACAATCCTAAAAGCCCACGGGGGGTCTGGAGGAGCTGCAGAGAGCTGGGACCAACGTAGCTCTGGCCCGGTGGCGTCCTGGTGCACCACACGCTGCAAGGGGCGCCGTCGTCACACCCCCACCCCTCATTGTTTGTCACTACTTGACCTGGCTGGAACCTGACCGCCATCGTGTGCTACGGGCGAGGGAGGGGCGAGGGAGGGGCGAGGGAAGGGCGAGGGAGAGGCGAGGGAGGGGCGAGGGAGGGACGAGGGAGGGGCGAGGGAGGGGCGAGGGAGAGGAGAGGGAGGGGCGAGGGAGAGGCGAGGGAGGGGCGAGGGAAGGGCGAGGGAGAGGCGAGGGAGGGGCGAGGGAGGGGCGAGGGAGGGACGAGGGAGAGGCGAGGGAGGGGCGAGGGAGGGGCGAGGGAGAGGAGAGGGAGGGGCGAGGGAGAGGCGAGGGAGGGGCGAGGGAAGGGCGAGGGAGAGGCGAGGGAGGGGCGAGGGAGGGGCGAGGGAGGGACGAGGGAGGGGCGAGGGAGGGGCGAGGGAGAGGAGAGGGCGGGACGAGGGAGGGGCGAGGGAGAGGCGAGGGAGGGGCGAGGGAAGGGCGAGGGAGGGGCGAGGGAGAGGAGAGGGAGAGGAGAGGGAGGGGCGAGGGAAGGGCGAGGGAAAGGCGAGGGAGGGGCGAGGGAGGGACGAGGGAGAGGCGAGGGAGGGGCGAGGGAGGGGCGAGGGAGAGGCGAGGGAGGGGCGAGGGAGGGGCGAGGGAGGGACGAGGGAGGGGCGAGGGAGGGGCGAGGGAGAGGAGAGGGCGGGACGAGGGAGGGGCGAGGGAGAGGCGAGGGAGGGGCGAGGGAGAGGCGAGGGAGAGGCGAGGGAGAGGAGAGGGAGGGGCGAGGGAGAGGCGAGGGAGGGGCGAGGGAAGGGCGAGGGAGAGGAGAGGGAGGGGCGAGGGAGAGGCGAGGGAGAGGCGAGGGAGGGGCGAGGGAGGGGCGAGGGAGAGGCGAGGGAGGGGCGAGGGAGAGGCGAGGGAGAGGCGAGGGAGGGGCGAGGGAGAGGCGAGGGAGGGGCGAGGGAGAGGAGAGGGAGGGGCGAGGGAGAGGAGAGGGAGGGGCGAGGGAGGGACGAGGGAGGGGCGAGGGAGGGGCGAGGGAGAGGCGAGGGAGGGGCGAGGGAGAGGCGAGGGAGAGGCGAGGGAGGGGCGAGGGAGAGGCGAGGGAGGGGCGAGGGAGGGGCGAGGGAGAGGAGAGGGAAGGGCGAGGGAGAGGCGAGGGAGGGGCGAGGGAGGGGCGAGGGAGAGGAGAGGGAAGGGCGAGGGAGAGGCGAGGGAGGGGCGAGGGAGGGGCGAGGGAGAGGAGAGGGAAGGGCGAGGGAGAGGCGAGGGAGGGGCTAGCAGGCTAGCAGGCTAGCAGGCTAGCAGGCTAGCAGGCTAGCAGGCTGCTTGTGTTGTTCAGATTATCCTGTAACTGGATGGAACCATAGAACAGCGTGTTCAATCTGCACCTTCCTGTCTTACATGAACAGTTTCTATGTTTGGCTCAGAAAACGTCTTCAGTAACGTCTGGAGTTTCTACTGATGCACAGATGGAAGGAACCATTTACGCTGCTGGAGGAGGTGGAGGTGGGGGGTGGGGGAGGTGGGGGGGGGGGGGGAGGGGGGGGGGGGGGGGGTCAGCACAGTCATGTGTAGGTAGTTACTTGAACTCTTTCCTGCCAAATAAACTGAAGCAAGTTAAAGAAGCCTTTAACCCGGTTAGTTAGCAGGTTAGTAATAGTAACTAGTTGGAGGTGTCGACATCCTCCTGCTGGTCAGCCGCTGGCTGGAACTGGGAGCTGTGGGGGGGTCTGACTG
>NC_136630.1:32199223-32405723 GCF_933228915.1 Telmatherina bonti | reverse complement strand
AGGAGGAGGAGGAGGCTGCAGGAGGAGGAGGAGGCCGCGGTCCTGCAGGAGGAGGAGGAGGCCGCGGTCCTGCAGGAGTAGGAGGAGGCCGCGGTCCTGCAGGAGGAGGAGGAGGCCGCGGTCCTGCAGGAGGAGGAGGAGGCTGCAGGAGGAGGAGGAGGCCGCGGTCCTGCAGGAGGAGGAGGAGGCCGCGGTCCTGCAGGAGTAGGAGGAGGCCGCGGTCCTGCAGGAGGAGGAGGAGGAGGCCGCGGTCCTGCAGGAGGAGGAGGAGGCCGCGGTCCTGCAGGAGGAGGAGGAGGCCGCGGTCCTGCAGGAGGAGGAGGAGGCCGCGGTCCTGCAGAGGAGGAGGAGGCCGCGGTCCTGCAGGCGGAGGAGGAGGCCGCGGTCCTGCAGGAGTAGGAGGAGGCCGCGGTCCTGCAGGAGGAGGAGGAGGCCGCGGTCCTGCAGGAGTAGGAGGAGGCGCGGTCCTGCAGGAGGAGGAGGAGGCCGCGGTCCTGCAGGAGGAGGAGGAGGCCGCGGTCCTGCAGGAGGAGGAGGAGGCCGCGGTCCTGCAGGAGGAGGAGGAGGCCGCGGTCCTGCAGGAGGAGGAGGAGAAAGGAGGAGGAGACCACGGTCCTGCAGGAGGAGGAGGAGAAAGGAGGAGGAGACCGCTTTCCTGCAGGAGGAGGAGGAGAAAGGAGGAGGAGGCCGCGGTCCTGCAGGAGGAGGAGGAGGCCGCGGTCCTGCAGGAGGAGGAGGAGAAAGGAGGAGGAGACCGCGGTCCTGCAGGAGGAGGAGGAGGCCGCGGTCCTGCCGGAGGAGGAGGAGGCCGCGGTCCTGCAGGAGGAGGAGGAGAAAGGAGGAGGAGACCGCGGTCCTGCAGGAGGAGGAGGAGGCCGCGGTCCTGCAGGAGGAGGAGGAGGCCGCGGTCCTGCCGGAGGAGGAGGAGGCCGCGGTCCTGCCGGAGGAGGAGGAGGCCGCGGTCCTGCCGGAGGAGGAGGAGGCCGCGGTCCTGCAGGAGGAGGAGGAGGCCGCGGTCCTGCAGGAGGAGGAGGAGGCTGCGGTCCTGCAGGAGGAGGAGGAGGCCGCGGTCCTGCAGGAGGAGGAGGAGGCCGTGGTCCTGCAGGAGGAGGAGGAGAAAGGAGGAGGAGGCTGTGGTCCTGCAGGAGGAGGAGGAGGCCGCGGTCCTGCAGGAGGAGGAGGAGAAAGGAGGAGGAGACCGCGGTCCTGCAGGAGGAGGAGGAGGCCGCGGTCCTGCAGGAGGAGGAGGAGGCTGCGGTCCTGCAGGAGGAGGAGGAGGCCGCGGTCCTGCAGGAGGAGGAGGAGGCCGTGGTCCTGCAGGAGGAGGAGGAGAAAGGAGGAGGAGACCGCTTTCCTGCAGGAGAAGTAGGAGGCCGTGGTCCTGCAGGAGGAGGAGGAGAAAGGAGGAGGAGACCGTGGTCCTGCAGGAGGAGGAGGAGGCCGCGGTCCTGCAGGAGGAGGAGGAGGCCGCGGTCCTGCAGGAGGAGGAGGAGGCCGCGGTCCTGCAGGAGGAGGAGGAGGAGGCCGCGGTCCTGCAGGAGGAGGAGGAGGCCGCGGTCCTGCAGGAGGAGGAGGAGAAAGGAGGAGGAGGCCGTGGTCCTGCAGGAGGAGGAGGAGAAAGGAGGAGGAGGCCGCGGTCCTGCAGGAGGAGGAGGAGAAAGGAGGAGGAGGCCGCGGTCCTGCAGGAGGAGGAGGAGAAAGGAGGAGGAGGCCGTGGTCCTGCAGGAGGAGGAGGAGAAAGGAGGAGGAGACCGCTTTCCTGCAGGAGGAGGAGGAGGCCGCGGTCCTGCAGGAGGAGGAGGAGACCGCGGTCCTGCAGGAGGAGGAGGAGAAAGGAGGAGGAGACCACGGTCCTGCAGGAGGAGGAGGAGGCCGCGGTCCTGCAGGAGGAGGCCGTGGTCCTGCAGGAGGAGGAGGAGGCCGCGGTCCTGCAGGAGGAGGAGGAGACCGCGGTACTGCAGGAGGAGGAGGAGGAGGAGAAAGGAGAAAGGAGGAGGAGACCGCTTTCCTGCAGGAGGAGGAGGAGGCCGTGGTCCTGCAGGAGGAGGAGGAGAAAGGAGGAGGAGACTGCGGTCCTGCAGGAGGAGGAGGAGAAAGGAGGAGGAGACCGCGGTCCTGCAGGAGGAGGAGGAGAAAGGAGGAGGAGGCCGCGGTCCTGCAGGAGGAGGAGGAGAAAGGAGGAGGAGGCCGTGGTCCTGCAGGAGGAGGAGGAGAAAGGAGGAGGAGGCCGCGGTCCTGCAGGAGGAGGAGGAGAAAGGAGGAGGAGGCCGTGGTCCTGCAGGAGGAGGAGGAGAAAGGAGGAGGAGGCTGTGGTCCTGCAGGAGGAGGAGGAGAAAGGAGGAGGAGGCCGTGGTCCTGCAGGAGGAGGAGGAGAAAGGAGGAGGAGGCTGTGGTCCTGCAGGAGGAGGAGGAGAAAGGAGGAGGAGGCCGTGGTCCTGCAGGAGGAGGAGGAGAAAGGAGGAGGAGGCTGTGGTCCTGCAGGAGGAGGAGGAGAAAGGAGGAGGAGGCCGTGGTCCTGCAGGAGGAGGAGGAGAAAGGAGGAGGAGGCTGTGGTCCTGCAGGAGGAGGAGGAGAAAGGAGGAGGAGGCCGTGGTCCTGCAGGAGGAGGAGGAGAAAGGAGGAGGAGGCCGTGGTCCTGCAGGAGGAGGAGGAGAAAGGAGGAGGAGGCCGTGGTCCTGCAGGAGGAGGAGGAGGCCGTGGTCCTGCAGGAGGAGGAGGAGAAAGGAGGAGGAGGCCGTGGTCCTGCAGGAGGAGGAGGAGAAAGGAGGAGGAGGCTGTGGTCCTGCAGGAGGAGGAGGAGAAAGGAGGAGGAGGCCGTGGTCCTGCAGGAGGAGGAGGAGAAAGGAGGAGGAGGCCGTGGTCCTGCAGGAGGAGGAGGAGAAAGGAGGAGGAGACCGTGGTCCTGCAGGAGGAGGAGGAGAAAGGAGGAGGAGACCGTGGTCCTGCAGGAGGAGACGCGCTGCCGTCTTCGTTACTAAAATCCGTCCAACGGGAAGTAAGGCCTTTCTCTCCTCCATCCCATCTGCGGGCAGAACTGGAAGGAAAACGTGACGATGTTTCCTACAGCAAGGTTTGCGGTTCTGTTTTGGACTCCATGGCGGCAGATGGAAAAGGACCATCTGAAAGCCTCCCAGGCAGGTTGTGTCATCCAAACATGATTTGTTCTCCTGAAGTGTGGAGCCCAGTCCCTGTTAAAGCCGTGCGGGGCATGATGCCTGGGTGCTGCTAACTGAAGCTGGAGAGGTGAGAACTGCGGGCTGTACGTGTTGCTGGACACTCGGCTGCGATCCTGTGGAAGGTAACTAATTATTTGACCATTGTATCCTCAGCCTGTATGGTGTTTTTTTTATTTGTACTATCCAAATAACATCATAGCTAAAGTGCTAAGTGTGCGTGAGCGCGCCATGATGATAATAATAACACAGTATATTAATAAACTACATGTCTTTAAGCCCAATGTTCTGTTTATTCATTTTAGGCAATGTTTGCAATGCATTATATCATACAACAGGTTTTCTGTAAACCTATTATAATATCTAAGCACTGTTTTGACTATTTCTCTGGAGGTTGAGAATGCTTTGAGACAAGGATAAACTGGGCCTGCCTGCACAGACTGACAGAACCAGTGGGATTCTGGGTCTAAAAGAAATTCTGGTCAGAGAAAGATTAAGTATGCACGCTTCAAACGACACAACAGGAAGGATCTCTACCAGCCTCTACCTCTCCAAAAGCAGTTCAGGAGGTGAGACTGTTTAGGACCCATGACGAGTGGAGGAAGCACGCACCTGCCTCACCAATGGCAGAACTTTTGAAATGCCCTGGGAATAGCCTCCGATCACCGAACCAACTCCATGTTCACACCTCCATCTCCTAACCCATGATGAGCACCACACACCGCTGGCTTGTGTAAAATGCAGAACCTTCTATGATCAATACATTGACATGTCCACAGCCCAGCTTAAGGAGATTGAGAGGGTTACAACAGCACAGAGCAAAGAACAGGTCTGGCATGATGCACGGAGGGTGCGCGTCCCAGCTAGCACAGCCAGAAAGGTACCCATTCGCTCAACCACAGCGCCAGACAGGTTTTTGTCTGAACACTTGCACCCATCCTTCCGTGGCAATGCTGCAATTCGTCAAGAAGCGCAGGGGGAGGAACTTGCAAGGGACTATTTGGAAACTCTTGGAAATCCCCTTGAAACCTTAGGCTTTGTGGTGCACAAAAAGGGAACAATGGTTCGCAGCATCCCCCGATGGAGTGATAAACAAAGACATTTTGTTGGAAATCAAAACCCCTGTGACAGGAAACAAATCACTTGAAGAGTTTTTGGCAACAAACAACAGGGACATCCCAACTGTGGCAAACAGAGATAAGGTACAATACAATATTGCCTGGAATGGTCCAAAAGGCTACTACATGCAGGTACAACTAGGGATGCACTGAAAGGTCATCGGGTACGTCGATTACAAGGTGGCCAGTTCTACAACTTGGCAGGCTAAAGCCCTAAGACTTTGTCCAGGGGCTTATCACAAGGCTGCGTACATTTTACTTTTCACACATGCTCCCAAAATTTGTTGATGAGTTTCTTGAGGGAAGGTTACAGTTCTGCAGTAAAGATCACATAATTTTGCAATTACAGTAAAACTTGCAATGTACCAGTGTGCCTTTACCATTTGAGGGAAAGTAAAGTTTAATGTGTCATTTCACTATTGCACTGAACTTCAGTCATGTCTAGCTGGTGTTCCTTTGCGTTACATTTTGTGTTAGTACAGTTTATTATTCATAATAAAGTCATACTGTACAACTATAATACATAATAAATTGTTTAGTTATTCTGAAGAAATGAAACAAAAGGCTTCAAAAAGAAAGATCATGTGTTTAATCTTCACAGTTATTAAAAAAGCAAACAAGAGCAGCCCTCATCACTGAAAATCATGCACAGTAC
Organism: Telmatherina bonti; assembly: GCF_933228915.1. NCBI lineage: Eukaryota > Metazoa > Chordata > Actinopteri > Atheriniformes > Telmatherinidae > Telmatherina > Telmatherina bonti. Next base: position 32,400,777 of record NC_136630.1, on the reverse strand, counting down.
AGATGTTATCCACACAGGGTCACAAAGCAAGGATTTACACCTCACAAAGCACTCTGATCAGTGGACTTTTAATGTTAATTAGGCCAGCACAGATGGTCAAGATGTTGTCCGGTTTTGCTGACATGCTGATAGAAACAATCTGGGATAAAATCTTAAACACCTTCAATCTCTGGATTGCTCTTTGTAGCATGTATGTGTATGTGGACATTAGCTACTCGCCTGGTGCGTGTTGTTTCCTCATTGGTCAACTGCTTGCGCCTGTAGATGAATGCAGGAATGTTCAAACTGATCCGTCTTTCCTCAAGCAGGTCTCGAATGGTGAACCCACGGTCTGCCATAACCTCATCACCAGCCCTAATATAGTCTAGAAAACTACTGTCCATGGTGATAAACTTATCACCGCTTCTGCTCGCCATGGATGTAGACACATTGAAGCGGCGAGCAATATCGCGTAATACTAGGTTTAATTTTAGCTTCATCAAGGTCATCAAAATTTGGTCAGCAACAAGAAGTGTAATTGATGGCTTACTGAAAGGCAACAACACTGTTACCAGAGTGAAAAATGGAACCATATGCACTCCTGTGTACAGTCGAGACCTTGCATCATCACTGACTGTGGTGCTAGTCACATTTCTAGTCACACTAGCCATTTCTGCCTTGCACTGTGTGGCTTTGTCTACATTTACAGACTGTGTTGTTGTTCAGTACGCGTGGTCAGTCAGTGACGGATCCTCCCATTGGGTCTGGGCATCTCGAAATGTTGGCGTAGCAGGCTCAGCCACACAAGCAGGCAGACAGGTTTCAGAAGCATCTAAAAATTGTAAAAGGTAAAATGTTAGGAGACAAATTCATGTAGACATAGTACAGTCCTCTCACTACAAACAACACAATGGCATAAATTAACATACCATTACGCGCTCTCATTCTTACACACACATTCACAATGTCATCACAACAGCCTGCCACATTACAGTGTGTTTATGATGTAGATTTACTCAAACACACGTGCATTCAGAGACACACAGGGGACGCGCAATGATGTAGCCTAACTATGGTGGACATTATTTGTCCCATTGCCAAAACAATCAACTAAAATACCAGTAGCAAAGCTAGGGACAACTTCGTCATAATTGTATTGTCAGTTTTATAACTAAAGTCGCTACAATTACCCTCAGTTTGCAGTATGTTCCTCTTTCTTTCGGGGGAGGCTGTGGTGGTCCGCAGGGTGAGTTTACACCACTTTGGCAGGGGAGAGCGCTTGTATCCCAACCACAACTCTGGAAATGGATTATATGTGGTTGGCTCTTTGTCAACAAAGTGGTACGAACAAACAAAAACGTTGCGGGGTGTGTTCTTTAGATTTAAAGTCTTTAGCCAGGCCCATGAATCGGAGTCGGTCTCAGGCTTAAGGAAAAATTTGTATAGTGGTGCATATGAACACTGCCAATCTAACCACTCGTTCAAGCGCTTTCTTGAATTTGTACAACCAACCACCGCACACATTGTTCCCGAACCAATTTGCTTTAGATTTTCCATCCTTTTTGATCTCTGTGTCTAGCTAAAGTTAGGTAGCTGAAACAATCAGCCAGCCAGACGGAAGTGGAGTGCATCGGCAGGAGGAGTCTAGGGAGTAGAGCGGAAACGGCACTAGAACTTGTCTATAAGATGGTTTAGTTTTCTTATTGATTAGAGTAAATGAGACTGGTGTGAGGTCATTGATAATGATGGAAGGGATTTTAGTTTCTGAGATATCATAGAGCTGTTAGTGAGGTAGTCTATTCTGGAGTATGAGTGGTGTACCAATGAAAAGTAAGTGTACTCTCCAGCGGTGAGGTGCTGTGAGCGCCAAACATTACAAAGACCAAAATCCTCCATGTATTGTTTAACAACTCTTGTCGATCAGTGAGTCAACGTCAAGCTCACTCTTAGCGTACAGCTATGTACAGGAGGTGGCTGATGGTGGGCCCATTCCTGAGTCGGTATCCATAGCCAGTCTTGTTGATTAGTTGGCTGAGAGGGTTCAGGCCTATACAGAACAGCAGCGGGGACAGGTCATCTCCTTGATATATGCCACATCTGAGGGAGACTTGTGGCTTGAAGTTGGCCTCCAGGGTGGTCTGCCACAGCCTCATTGAGTTTGCAACAAAGGTCCTTATTTTGCTGTTGATCTTCTACAGCTTCAGACATTCCAGAATCCATGTGTGTCATTTACAGACCTCCGAAATACAACAAGGGCTTTGTGAATGACTTTTCCTTATTGTAGAAGATTTTAATATGCATGTGTGTTGTCCCACTAAGCCTCTAGCAAATGAGTTCTTGGTGATAACTCATTCATTCATTCATTTTCTGAACCGCTTAATCCAGTTCAGGGTCACGGGGAAGCTGGAGCCTATCCCAGCTGGCTTTGGGCGACAGGCAGGGTACACCCTGGACAGCTCGCCAGTCCATCGCAGGGCCACACAGAGAGACAAACAACCACTCACACTCACTCCTATAGGCAATTTAGAGTAACCAATTAACCTAGAATGCATGTCTTTGGACAGTGGGAGGAAGCCGGAGAACCCGGAGAGAACCCATGCATACACGAGGAGAACATGCAGACTCCACACAGAAAGGCCACTGACCAAACCCCTCCCCAGCCAAGGATCAAACCAGTGACCTTCTTGCTGTGAGGCCACTGTGCTAACCACCGTGCCACCATGCAAATTCTTTTCATTTTATGTGTCTGGAGCCACGCACAGACTCAGGCACACTCTTGATCTCATTTTCTCTTATGGGTCATTCTGTATCTAATATAGAGATTTGTGATGTCGCAATGTCTGACCACATGCCAATTGTGTTTAATGTCAGACTTTCCCCTGTCATAGTTAAGTCTTGCCCTGTGTCGCGACGTTGTAGGATTGTTAACTCCATCACTGCCAATCTGTTCACTGCTGCTTTTAACCAGCTTACTGTTCCCTCGGTGGATACTTGTCCTGATGTGGAGGAGTTAAGTACTTGATTTCACTGCAAGACAAACTGCAGGTCTCAAATGATATCTTAAGGAACTGCTGGCAACTGTACCAGGACACTGTTAAAGAGGCAAAAAGACAATATTTATCAAAAATCATTGTTTCTCATCAACACAAACCGAGAGTACAGTTTAAAACTATTGAGTCTGTCCTAAAAGCTCCAGAGGCTGCATCTTTAGAAGCTTCCTCACAGATGTGTAATGCATTTCTGAATTTTATCATTGACAAGGTAACAAAGATAAGAGAAGCTTTAATTCCTCCCTTTTTCTGATCCCACAACTGTCCTCCCTAGCTCAGTCGTCTTTGGGAAGTCTGTCATCCTTAGAGGTTGTCATCCAGCTGATTAAGCCATCTGGTTCCCCTCTTGATGTTGTTTATCCCCATCTTTTCAAGAAGATCTTTCCCACCATACGTCAGGTGGTCTGTGCTATTATCAACACCAGCCTAGCAACTGGTGTCATCCCCTCATCTTTTAAAAACAAAAAGTTGTGCAATTGCTGTTCAAAAAACCTGGTCTGGACTTCACCATACTGGCTAATTTCAGACCCATCTCTGAGCTGTCTTTTGTTTAAAAAATCTTGGAGAAAGTAGTTTACTTGCTGTTAAGATCATTCCTGGACCACTATGACATTGCTGAGGTCTTCCAGCCTTACTGTAGACCCCTGCACAGCACAGAATCAGCCTTATTGAGGATTGTTAATGATATTCTTCTGGCTACTGATACAGGAGATTATGTTGTCCTAGTTCTGCTTGACTTAACGGCTGCTTTTGACACAGTAGACCACGGGATCCCCTTGCATCGGCTCCAGAACCTGGTAGGGATTCAGGGTACAGCACTAGACTGGTTCAGGTCTTACTTGGCGGGTAGAACCATGTGTGTGAGCATCGGTGGCTTTGAATCTGTAACTGCTCCGGTGTCCTACGGGGTTCCACAAGGATCAGTTATAGGGCCTCTCCTGCTCCGGTGTCCTACGGGGTTCCACAAGGATCAGTTATAGGGCCTCTCCTGCTCCGGTGTCCTACGGGGTTCCACAAGGATCAGTTATAGGGCCTCTCCTGCTCCGGTGTCCTACGGGGTTCCACAAGGATCAGTTATAGGGCCTCACCTGTTTTTGCTGTATTTGTTACCATTAGGGTCCATCCTTTGACAACATGGCATCTCTTACCACCTATATGCTGATGACAGCCAGATATATCTACCTCTTAAGAAGAAGGATGTCTTCTCTCTCACACCGCTACTTTCATGCCTCCATGACATCAAGGAGTGAATGACCTTGAGCTTCTTGAAAAAAAATTAGTCACTTAAGTTTTTGTTGAGTTTTTTGTTGTAATATATGTACAGTTATCACAACAACAATACAATGTTTAGTTAAATTGACATCAACAAAGTAACAAAATAGAAAGAAAGGAATAAATATATGAGTATACGTCTAGTGACATGGAAGTGCCCTCTACTCTTAAATAAGAGTGGTATTGCGCTGATCTTAAGCTACGTCTCTGAATTTATGGTGTCATCCCCCTCTTTTTTTCTTTTTTTTTATATTCCAGAATATGTGTGAGTGGTCCTCCCCTTTCTGACCACATAGCCTCCACACACCTTCTGTTCTGGCGCGTACCTCCCTTTTGTCTGTGGAGTTATGAAAAACCACGTGATGTTCTTCCAACTGAACTCTCTTCATGTTCTTAACGCAGTGGTTGAATGTTGCGCCTTGCACACATTGAACCACTCGTTCTCTGTCATTTCAATTTCTAATTCTTTTTCCCATTTTTCTTTTATATACCGTGTTGTGTTCCCCCTACTTTTCAACAAAGCTTGGTATAGTACCGAGATCACCCTATTCATCTTCCCTTTATATGCATCAATTAGTATCTTTTTTAACCCTCATGAGAGGGTAAAAAATCTTTAGTGATATTTGAGACCTTATTTCTAAATGTAGGTGTTTCCATTAGCGTTTTTATATTGCGATATTGCGCAATTCCAGGTGTCATGGAAATGCACCTAGTAGGGCAGGATGACATTAGAGACGTTATTACTTTTCTTGGAAAGAGCGGTTAATACGGAGTGAAATAACGCTGCCAAGAAGTTTATCCACATTGTGAACAGTGTTCGATAAAGGATGCTAGAAGATTGTGAGAAGGGAAATAACTCCCGTTTGTTTTTATTCAACAGTTTGGAAATAATACACTGTGTGAAACCTGTGTAGGCTAACAGCTATTAGCTTGCTAGCTTTGTTAGCGTCTGCAGCAATGGTGAAATGTGTCACTCAGCGTTGTGAGCTGAAATGTGCTAACTTTGTAAACTGTTTTCAGTTCAATTAATCCGGCGTGACTTTGATAGACTTTTAGAGGGGCAAACTTTTTAAGACTGTTTAAATGTTTTACAGGCCAGTGAAATGTCCCTTGTGTTGTTCCTGTGAGGCAAGAAGAATCCCCGGTCCAGAGCTAAACCCATGAGTTGCTCTTCATCCACTGAGGTCTTTTCTCATTCTTCGCTCATCACCAACTCAATGCCCTGATGATCCACCTGACTGCTGAAAAGTTGAGTTACCAACTACTACATGTGCTCTGTTTACATTTAGACCAGAGGTGTCAAACTCCAGTCCTCGAGGGCCGGTATCCAGCAGGTTTTTGTTATTTCCTTCTTTCAACACAGCTGATTCAAATCAAATGGACCCAGCAGCTTCTTGTTAACCTAATCATGAACTTGTGAGGTGTGTTGGAGCATGGAGACAACAAAAACCTGCAAGATACCGGCCCTCGAGGACTGGAGTTTGACACCTGTGATTTAGACCATGACTGCTTTGTGATTACTGTAATTATTTTTAGTAGTTTGAAATACGTGATTTATTTATTTATATTTTAAATTGTGTTTCAGAAGGCCATAGATTTTATTTTATTCAAATCTTTTATATTTTCTTTTGATGTGTTTAATTACATTTTACTATGATTTTCATATGTATATTATGCTGGAGATAATGATAATCACATTCATTGCAATGATGCACCTATTAATTTATTTTTCTAACCACTTAGTCCATTTTTGGGTCTCTGGAAAGCTGGAGCCTATCCCAGCAATTAGCAGGCAAGAGGCAGGGTACACCCTAGATAGGTCTTCAGTCTATTGTAAGGCCAACATAGAAAGACAGAATCAGAGACAAACAACCATTTACCTCACATCCACTCCCAGGGAATATTAGTTATCAATAAACTTAACTTGCATGTCCTTGGATGGTAGGAAGAAGCCGGAGTACCCGCAGAGAGTCCATGCAAACATGGGTGTAACATGCAATGTTTCATTCTTTGGAAAATGTATCCATAAAGTTGAGACAGCAACCTTTATTTAAATACATACACCTAACCATCAGTCATGATGGAAAATGTGAAAGACATTAACACAAGCCAAGTGGCCAGCGCACTTTCAGCCGTGTTGTATAACCTGTAAATTGCAAATACCCCAGAGTTAGGTGGGACTGGTGCTATACCTGGATAAGGGTTGTCCATTTTTAATGTAATCTTAATGACAACAATACTGTTGTTCAGGTAGCTGCCAGTTATGCCATCCTTGTTTTTGTCCTTGTTGCTATTGCAGTTTGTTGTAGGGCAACTTGTTGCAGCTCGGATGAGAAGATGCTGAGGGTTGCAGAACTGTTTGAAGTTCAAATTTGCCACAGAATGATGGAGGACTGCTGCTCAACACAAAGATATTTTAGACTGCAAGTTCCAGTAAGAGTGACCATTGGTGGCCAAAGCCCACACTGAGACAACTATGCAGATACATTAACGAGCAGATCATCAGACTTTCTTGTTCATCCAGTCACAAGAATACAAGTTCAACTTTTTGGAAATTCTGTATATTACCTAGAAACTACTGATGTTGTTTCCTGGTTATTGTTTGTAAATAAGGATGCCTGCTGTAATGTAACATTACCATGTAATAACATAGAAACAAGTCACGTTTTACTTTACAGTACTGATTCCTGGTTATTACCTAGACACTACTGATGTTGTTTCCTGGTTATTGTCGCTCCTTTAATTTACTGTTACTATGAAATAAAAGGGAAACATTAAATTCATATTTTTAAAGCCTTGGTTTGAGGTTATTACAGAGAAACTAACCTCTTATATTAGGTAATAATGATATTATCTCAACATAATTTTTCTTTTTTTTAAGCATATATAGATATTTGATGACATTTTCGAGCAGCTGCTAAGTAATTACACAATATTAATACTATACCACATAATTTTATATTCTTGTGAAATATGTTACCTTCCTATTGCTTTGGGTAACTGGACCCTTATTACCTATTTAACATCAGCTTGAGTCTCTTGTCGCTATGATGTTTCCAGTATTACTACTAGGATATTACCTGGATATTGTGCTTATGGGGTTTTTTCTGTAATTACTGAGTAATTTCTTCTCCGTTTCCATGAAACGCCACACTATTATATTTAGTCTATCCTGTGTTGTTACTGGGATATTACCTGGTTATTTCTAGTAGTAATTACTGCATATTATCTGTTATTACCAAGTAATTTCTTCTTTGTTTCTATGAAATTACCACATAATTACCATATAATTACAGATCTGTAAAGTGCTACCATAATCTCCTGTCTATAGATATCTGAAACAATCAGTTTTATCTATATAAAATTTGTCTTTTAGACATTGAAAGCTCTGCATTTCCCCTTTGTCTATCATTGTGCATATTGCTGTGATGCCTTTTCTGGCCCACATCTTGAAACGAGCATCCTCTCTTCCTGGCTGGAAGTTAGTATCATGTGTTAACCAACCAAGAATATTTGCCTCTTTTTCTAGCTTGTACCGTTTTATTATTTTGTCCCAGATTTTTACTGTGAACTTGGTGGTTGGGTTTAACTGGTCTTCCTCCCTCTTATACAATTTTCTGTCCCCCAGTAGTTTTTGGATCTGATATTTTCCTGTCTTAGTTTCAATTTCTTTCCATTTGGCTACACCAGCATTCTAATGCCCTGATCTGCGCTGCATAATAGTAATAGTTGCAGATTTCTGAGTCTGATCCTGTCCCCCCCACATGAGAGCCGAGCCGACCATCTTACAACCCAAAAAGGCGTTAGAGCTGACTACAATCGTGAAGTCACACCAAGAAGAGACCACTGACCCGGGTTGGATATCTTACATAGATTTATTACAAAAATGGTAAAGAAACAAGCATGCATTCTGTTAAGAGGGAGCCGCGCAGAGAGCCTGAGCTTTTGCCTTGAAGTGGGTGTATAAATACACCCCCTTCATTCAACAAGCTTTCCCCTCCACGTCACCGTCTGCTTCCAGTCAAGTGTCAGGTCATTCTGTTCTGCCTGACACAACAAAGCATTGTTTACACAACCACAATATAAAAAAGATAGATACTTATTGCATCTAGCATCTCTTTTTCTGTGATGTCTGAGTTTAACATTCTGTTCTGGTGTTCCCCTATTGTTGGTAAGTCCAGATTTTCCAGGAATGTCTCAATTTTGTCTGCTTATTTTATGAATGGTGTTTGATACTTGCTGGGTCTGAATTTTCTGGCCAGTAGTCTATTTGCCTTGGATCCCCCTTCATAGTAAGTCTGCTTCACAAACCTGGCTTTCTTTTCCACCTCTGTCAGTAAGATCCTATCGATCCGTCCTCTGGTTTCTTTTATCTTTTTAAGGGTCTCTGGATCGTTCATATTCTTATGCTGTCTCTCTGATTCCTTAAGTTTCGTGTTCAAATTTTGATATTGTTCCTATTTGTTTTCCTTTATGAATGCTGCTTGTAAAATTAGTTTCCCTCTAATCACTGCCTTCAGTGCGTCCCAAAGAATGGTGGGGTCCACTTCGCCAGTATCATTTTCATCTTTGTACCTGATAATGTCTCTTCATTTCTTCCATTAATTTTTCATTATTCAGTATGATGACATTTAACCACCAAGTTGTGTTACTCTTCTCACTAGTCAGGTTCACTGTCAAGTATATTGCACTATCCATCCATCCATCCATCCATCTTATACCGCTTATCCGGGGTCGGGTCGCGGGGGCAGCAGCCTAAGCAGGGAAGCCCAGACTTCCCTCTCTCCAGCCACATTTGCCAACTCTACGGGGGGATCCCGAGGCGTTCCCAGGCCAGCCGAGAGATACAATCCCTCCAGCGTGTCCTGGGTCTTCCCCGGGGTCTCCTCCCAGAGGGACGTGCCTGGAACACCTCACCAGGGAGGTCCAGGAGGCATCCTGACCAGATGCCCGAGCCACCTCAACTGGTTCCTCTCGATGTGGAGGAGCAGCGGCTCTACTCTGATCTCCTCCCGGATGACCGAGCTCCTCACCCTATCTCTAAGGAAGAGCCCGGCGGAGGAAACTCATTTCAGCCGCCTGTATACGAGATCTGGTTCTTTCGGTCACGACCCACAGCTCATGACCATAGGTGAGGGTAGGAACGTAGATCGACTGGTAAATCGAGAGCTTCGCCTTCTGGCTCAGCTCCTTCTTCACCACGACAGACCAGCGCAGAGTCCGCATTACTGCAGACGCCGCACCGATCCGTCTGTCGATCTCACGCTCCATCCTTCCCTCACTCGTGAACAAGACCCCGAGATATTTAAACTCCTCCACTTGAGGCAGGATCTGACTCCCGACCCGGAGAGGGCAATCCACCCTATTCCGGCTGAGGACCATGGTCTCAGATTTGGAGGTGCTGATTCTCATCCCAGCCGCTTCACACTCGGCCGCAAATCGCTCAAGCGAGAGCTGGAGATCACGACCAGATGAAGCCAACAGGACCACGTCATCTGCATAAAGCAGGGACCCAATCCTGAGGCCACCAAGCCGGATCCCCTCAACACCTCGGCTGCACCTAGAAATTCTGTCCATATAAGTTATGAACAGAATCGGTGATAAAGGGCAGCCTTGGCGGAGTCCAACCCTCACCGGAAACGAATCCGACTTACTACCGGCAATGCGGACCAAGCTCTGACACCTGTCGTACAGCTCGTACAAGGGGGTTCAGTACCACATACTCCCGGAGTACCCCCCACAGGAGCCCCCGAGAGACACGGTCGAAGGCCTTCTCCAGGTCCACAAAGCACATGTAGACTGGTTGGACAAACTCCCTCCGTCCCTCCCTTCACCGACCCACAACGTCCCGAGTTGAGGTCAACAGCTCCCCATCTCCATTGTCCACAGTGTTGATGGAGCACTGCTTCCCCCTCCTGAACCACCAGATGTTAGATCAGAATCGCCTCGAAGACGTCTGGAAGTCTTTCTCCATGGCCTCGCCAATCTCCTCCCATGCCCGAGTTTTTGCCTTGGGGACAGCCGAAGCCGCATGCCGCTTAGCCTGTCGGTACCCATCAGCTGCCTCCAGAGTCCCACAGGCCAAGAAGGCCCGATAGGACTCCTTCTTCAGCTTGACGGCATCCCTCACTGCTGGTGTCCACCAACGAGTCCTGGGATTGCCTCAACGACAGGCACCAACGACCTTACAGCCACAGCTCCGGCTGGCCGCCTCAGCAATAGAGGCACGGAACACAGCAACTCACCACCAGGTGGTGATCAGTTGAAGCTCCGCCCCCCTCTTCACCCGAGTGTCCAAGGCAGGGGTCACCAACTCCAGTCCTCGAGAGCTACCATCCTGCAGGTTTTAGTGTTTCCCTGGTACAACACATTTGATCCAAATGAAAAGGTTCTCCAAGAACTTGTTGTCATCTTCTGCACCTGCCTGTTAATGAGCCATTGATTTGGGTCAGGTGTTTTGTACCTGGAAAACACTAAAACCAGCAGGATGGTAGTCCTCGAGGACTGGAATTGGTGACCCCTGCTCCAAGGCATGTGGCCGCAGGTACGACGATACAACTACAAAATTGATCATTGAACTGCGGACCAGGGAGTCCTGATGCCAGGTGTACATATGGACACTCTTACGTTGGAACATGGTGTTCGTTATGGACAATCCATGACGAGCACAGAAGTCCAATAACAAAACACCATTTGGGTTCAGAGGGGAGGGACCATGCCTCCCAATCACTCCCCTCCAGGTCTCACTGTCACTGCCCACATGAACATTGAAGTCCCCCAGCAGAACAATGGAGTCCCCAGAAGGAGCACCCTACAACACTCCCTCCAAGGACCCCAGAAAGGGTGGGTACTCTGAACTGCTGTTCGGTGCATAAGCACAGACAACAGTCAGGACCTGTCCCCCCACCCGGAGGCGGAGGGAAACTACCCTTTCATCCACCGGGGTAAACCCCAACGTGCAGGCACCAAGCTGGGGGCTGATGAAAATGCCCACACCTGCTTGGCGCCTCTCACCATGAGCAACTCCAGAGTGGAAGAAGGTCCAGCCCCTCTCAAGGGTTCTGGTTCCAGAGCCCAAGCCATGCGTCGAGGTGAGTCCAACTATATCTAGTCGGAACCGCTCAACCTCACGCACAAGCTCAGGCTCCTTCCCCACCAGAGAGGTGACGTTCCACGTCCCTAGAGCCAGCTTCTGCAGCCGGGGATTGGACCACCAGGGACCACCCTTGCTGCTGCCCAGCTCACATTGCACCCGACCCCTAAAGCTCTGCTCGCAGATGGTGAGCCCACGGGAGGTGGGGCCCATGTAACCCTTTCGGGCTGAGCCTGACCGGGCCCCATGGGCAAAGGCCCAAATACCAGATGCTCACTTTCGTACCCCACCCCCAGGCCTGGCTCCAGAGGGGGGTCCAGATAACCCGCATCCAGGCAAGGGAACATCTATGCCCATATTTGTTGTCATCATAGAGGTCGATGAGCCGTGCTTGGTCTGGTCCCTCCCCTAGACACCTGTTTGCCATGGGTGACCCTACCAAGGGCATAAAGCCCCGACAACATAGCTGCTAGGATCTTCGGGACACATAAACCCCTCCACCATGATAAGGTGACGGCTTAGGGAGGGGATATTGCACTGTGGTCAGACAAATCTGTTACACCTATTCTACAGTCCCCTACCTTGTGTACGTCTTCTTTTGTTATTAAGTAGTAGTCTATTCTAGAATAGGTTGAGTATGGATGAGAGAAATGTGTGTAGTCCCTGTCTAATGTATGCGTGTTCCTCCAAATATCTGTAATTCCTAGATCTTTTAATTGATAGTTCACGTATCTTGAGATATGGGGTCCGAGTCTTTTTTGTACTTGTGTCCAGATCACAGTTTAATATAACATTAAAATCCCCGGCACAAATAAACATTCCTTCCACTTCTGTCACACAGATAAACAGGGCTTCAAAGAATTTCTTCTCACTATCAGGAAGTGCATAAACACTTCTTAGTGTGACCATTTGTCCCTCCATTTTCCCCTAGACCACCACATTTTTTCAAATTTGACTTGAGTCCGTTATTAGTATTGCCACCCCTCCCCTACGACTGCTGGAATGAGCTATGGAATCCATTACTGTATCCGGACCTTTTCAGTTTTTCATGTTATTGAGATGACGTGAGTTTCTTGTAAGAAAATGACCTGCATGTCCTCTTTTCTAAATTTTGTTAACATTTTCCCCCTTTTGACTGGGTTATTTATCCCATTGATATTTGATCCCATTTTGATACACCTATGTAGCATCATATTTTTCTTACGGATTTCTTTTCATTTCTCCCACGTGACAAAACAAAGAAATAAGTAGAACATCGGCAACGGCTGAACTACACAGGTAATTAAAATGACTCTGAACATGGCCTTCCAAGGCATTTGAGGGTCCTAAAACTGACCCCCTTTTCCCTACTGGTGGGTGGGAGGAGAATCCCCTCCCTAGTGGCAGAGAGCTCCTTGTCGGGTGTTCTCCAAAGCTCGCTATTCTTGAAGCATTTTTAATATATTGAGGGTTCCTGGTGGAAGCCTTCACTTGTGATATAATGATCCCCCCCATCCCCCAATCTTCTCAAGAGGAGAAAGGGAAAAAAAAACTTTAATATTACTGGGAACCTCAACAGAACAAGTTCACCTTCACCATTTAACTTTTAGGAATATACAATTAAGATTCTTTTTATTGTTTTATGTCTCACTCACCAGCTGGATGCTCCATGGCCCTCTACAGTATGATGTTATCATAGAATAATATGGTGAACTGTTTTTCCCCTTACTAATCAGTCCTGTATCGGCCAGTCGATTCTGTCCTGTCCATTCCTGTCCTGTCCGTTACTGTCCGTTCCTGTCTTGTCCTGTCCTGTCCGTTCCTGTCCGTTCCTGTCTTGTCCTGTCCTGTCCGTTCCTGTCCGTTCCTGTCCGTTCTCGTCCGTTCCTGTCCTGTCCTGTCTTGTCCTGTCTGTTCCTGTCTTGTCCTGTCTGTTCCTGTCTTGTCTTGTCCGTTCCTGTCCGTTCCTGTCTTGTCCTGTCCTGTCCGTTCCTGTCCGTTCTCGTCCGTTCCTGTCCTGTCCTGTCCTGTCCTGTCTTGTCCTGTCTGTTCCTGTCCGTTCCTGTCTTGTCTTGACCTGTCCTGTCCGTTCCTGTCTTGTCTTGTCTTGTCCTGTCCGGTCCTGTCCGTTCCTGTCTTGTCTTGTCTTGTCCTGTCCGGTCCGTTCCTGTCTTGTCTTGTCTTGTCCTGTCCTGTCCTGTCCTGTCCTGTCCTGTCTTGTCCTGTCTGCTCCTGTCTTGTCTTGTCCGTTCCTGTCTTGTCTTGACCTGTCCTGTCCGTTCCTGTCTTGTCTTGTCTTGTCCTGTCCGGTCCTGTCCGTTCCTGTCTTGTCTTGTCTTGTCCTGTCCGGTCCGTTCCTGTCTTGTCTTGTCTTGTCCTGTCTTGTCCGTTCCTGTCTTGTCCTGTCCTGTCCTGTCCGTTCTCATCCGTTCCTGTCCTGTCTTGTCCTGTCCTGCCCGTTCCTGTCCTGTCCTGGCCGTTCTCGTCCGTTCCTGTCCTGTCCGTTTCTCCAGCCTTTATTTGCCCGCTCTGGACCATTTAGGAGCTCCTTCTGGCCTCTGTTTTACTCCTCGTCTCCTGGCTCCGGCTCCTGCCATCCTCTCTGTCGCATCGTCCCGGCTGCGTCTTGTGGACTGTGGTAAACCTGAGTTTCTTTAGGCCAATGGATCCTTAATGTGTCCATCGGAGACTGGAACCGGATTCCTTTCTCTTTAAGGATTCTCTTTAGCACTGCATATTTCTGCCGTTTTGCTGCCACTTCAGCTGCATAATTTGATCAAAAGTCACTCTCTGTCCCTCTGCTTTCACCTCTTTTTCCCATGCCAACCTGAGGATGCTCTCGTTCATCTCGTATCTTAGAAAGTTCACAATAATCGCCCTCGGAGGTCTGTCTGCACGTGAATTCGGGGCTAAGGGTCTGTGTGCCCTTTGTATTTCCAGCTTCCTCCGCCAGTCCCAGCTCGGTGTGAATAAGTTTATCTACATATTCTTGGACAGAGTCTATGCCTTCTTTTAAGTCCCCAGATGCGGATGTTATTCCGTCTTGTTCGCCCTTCTAAATCGGTCAGTTTCTCTTGTAGCTTTCTTTGTTGCTCCAGTGAATTCTTAATTATATCATGAACATCTGTGCTCCACTCTTCTGCCTCCATCTCGCGTTGTTCCAAAATGTCGGTGTCTTTCCTCTGCTCCTGCATCTCCGCGTCCACGGTCTCAAACTTTGTTAGTTTCTTCTCTGTAGCTGTCCAGCCCACGTTTTAACTCTTCCCCTGGTTTGTCCATAAAGTCTTTCAGTTGTGCCATATCTTTGCATGTCTCTCTCCATATGTCCTCGTTTTCTTTGCTTATTTTGTCCAGTTTAGCATCCACGTTGTTTTGGCCCGTTGCTATAATAGCCACTTTAGCTTGTAGCTCTTTTACCCAGCCAGGCTGCCTGTCCTTGTTAGCTAGCTCCTCGTTAGCCTTGTTGCCAGTGTGCGCCTTCCGTGGAAATTCAGACTTCGTCTTCCATTCTTTTACTTTTGTATTTTGTGTTTTATCCATGTTGAATATCTGCCTGTGTTTGAGTAATTTTAATCTATGAGAGTCCTATTTGGGTTTTTTTTATTGTTTGACGGGGAGCTCTTCCTTTTAGCTTCCTCTCGCCTCATTCACTAACCTGAAGTCTGCAGCTTAATGAGAAAAAGACAGAACTTGTAGTGTTTGGGCCAAATGGCTTCAGTGGCCCCTCCCCAGTTGATCTGGGTCCCTTGTCCAGCTTTTTAAAACCTGCTGCCTGCTGTATAAAACTGGGTTTTAAATTGGGCAGCGATTTTAAACTGCATAGGCAAATTAAAGCAGCGGTAAATTCAAGCTTTTTTTTTTAACCTTAGTCAACTCGCAAAAATAGTCATTCATAACCGCCCCACACTTTGAGACAGTAATCCATGCCTTCATTACCTACCGGCTGCATTACTGTAACACTTTATCTGGGGGTCAGCCGGTCGTCTCGCTCTCGTCCCCAACTGGTCCAAAATGCCGCTGCTCGTCTCTTGGTTGGAGAACATAAGAGGGAACATACTACACCTATTTCAGCATCACTTCACTGGCTCCCTGTACATTTTAGAGTTTATTTTAAGGTTCTTTTATTTATTTTTAAGTCCCTACATGGTCTGGCCCCTCCGTATCTCTCCGAGCTGCTTACCCCATACTTGCCAGCCCGGTGCCTCATAGGCTGATCAGCTCCTTCTAGAGGTTCTGAGGTCTAGGCGGACCCGACAATTGGAGTTGCTGCTTCTAAACTGTGGAATTCTCTGCTATTACAAATTAGAAAAGCCACATTGCTGACAACTTTTAAAACACGTCTAAAGACCCATTTTTATGATCGAGCATTTTAGCCAGTTTGAGATTCTGCTTTTTATTCTCTCATGTTTTTTTTGGTTTTTTTCAATTTTTATTCCTTTTACTTTTACGTGTTTTGATCTCTCAGTCTCTACATGTTTTAATGTTCAGCACTTTTTTGGAGCTGGCGTTGTGTGAAAGTTAAGTTGTGTGGCATTGAGCCGTAGGCTTTCCGGCAGTCCATCCGGGTGGTGCAAAGGTTTGTCTGCCTGGATGGACGATAGTCTTTTGCAGTCTTGTGCGACTGTTCTGTCAAGCAGCAGCTGGTGTTTGGCTCCTTCCTTTGCCAACGACTTTCTGTGTCTCTGCCATGTATTGATCCATGTGGCCACTTACCTTAGCAAGTCATTCAGGGAGGACCCC
The DNA here is from genome assembly GCF_933228915.1 of Telmatherina bonti. Classification (NCBI taxonomy): domain Eukaryota; kingdom Metazoa; phylum Chordata; class Actinopteri; order Atheriniformes; family Telmatherinidae; genus Telmatherina; species Telmatherina bonti. Next base: position 32,384,664 of record NC_136630.1, on the reverse strand, counting down.
CACTTGTTCCACTTGAAGCCCTGGGCTGTCAGTTTGTCATGCAAATATGAGACAAAGACATGGCTGATACTGATATGTAGATCTATAAATTGATCTGTAGATTAATAGTTTTATAGCACAGAGACGACAAAAAACAAACAGCAAGTTCTAAATCAAATCCACATTTGCCAAATCCAAAGTACATTGGAGACACTTTTATGGACTTCAAACCTCATTACTGGACATTAAAATAACATTGAAAAGTAAATACATAAACTTAAAGTTCATTAACCCTTTCATGCATGAATTAATTATAAAACAATGAAACATTTTTCACATTTTTATTAAAATAAAAAGAACAAAAAACATGGAAGTGGTTTATTTACAGAAATACCCTCCTCATTCATGAATATGCGGAAAAGAGCTTATAAACAGGTGTCCCTACAGGTCACGATGCATGAAAGGGTTAAAAACATGAAAAACATAAAACGTTCTACATTTAAACTTATTTAGATTATTACCAGACTAATTTAACAGTGTAGTACTACTATTACTATTATTATTGTAGTACTATTACACTTTTCCTCTGTGAAATATGTTTTTCCCAGCATCAGGCCTGGTCCATAACACTTAGTAATATTATCTTTAATCTAGAAATAATCTGCATAAATACTGACCAGCCGTACACTTAGTACTACTGTAGTACTGTTAGTAGTACTACTGTAGTACATGACTGTTAGTAGTACTACTGTAGTACATGACTGTTAGTAGTACTACTGTAGTACTGTTAGTAGTACTACTGTAGTACTGTTAGTAGTACTACTGTAGTACTGTTAGTAGTACTACTGTAGTACATGACTGTTAGTAGTACTACTGTAGTACTGTTAGTAGTACTACTGTAGTACTGTTAGTAGTACTACTGTAGTACATGACTGTTAGTAGTACTACTGTAGTACATGACTGTTAGTAGTACTACTGTAGTACATGTCTGTTAGTAGTACTACTGTAGTACATGTCTGTTAGTAGTACTACTGTAGTACATGACTGTTAGTAGTACTACTGTAGTAAATGTCTGTTAGAAGTACTACTGTAGTAAATGACTGTTAGTAATACTACTGTAGTACATGGCTGTTAGTAGTACTACTGTAGTACATGGCTGTTAGTAGTACTACTGTAGTACATGACTGTTAGTAGTACTACTGTAGTACATGTCTGTTAGTAGTACTACTGTAGTACATGTCTGTTAGTAGTACTACTGTAGTACTGTTAGTAGTACTACTGTAGTACATGACTGTTAGTAGTACTACTGTAGTACATGACTGTTAGTAGTACTACTGTAGTAAATGACTGTTAGTAGTACTACTGTAGTACATGACTGTTAGTAGTACTACTGTAGTAAATGACTGTTAGTAGTACTACTGTAGTACATGACTGTTAGTAGTACCACTGTAGTAAATGACTGTTAGTAGTACCACTGTAGTAAATGACTGTTAGTAGTACTAATGTAGTACATGACTGTTAGTAGTACTAATGTAGTACATGACTGTTAGTAGTACTACTGTAGTAAATGACTGTTAGTAGTACTACTGTAGTAAATGACTTTTTATTTGTACTACTGTAGTACATGACTGTTAGTCGTACTACTGTAACATTACAGCCATAGTTTCTTTCCTCCCATCCAAAGCACGTCCACTTCAAGGTCAACAGGGAAGCAAGTGAACAACGTGACGTGCAGCGTTACGCTACAGTGAGCGTTGTGTCTAAACCGGTCTTAACAATGCATTTCTTTTGAGATAACTCTTTTTTTTATTTAAAAAAAAAAAAAAAATCAACAACTATAAGCTGTAATATTTGGTGAAGTTGTAGGACGGTATACTGATTGCTGAAGAAAGCCGGTAAAAGTCCCAGTATGCACTATACGCTGTAAAAAATAAAAAAAAAGTCTCGGAATGAAGTATACGCTGTAAAAAAATAGTCTCGGTATGCACTAGACGTTGTAAAAAATAGTCCCGGTATGCACTATACGCTGTAAAAAATAGTCCCGGTATGCACTATACGCTGTAAAAAATATTCTCGGTATGCACTATACGCTGTAAAAAATAGTGTCGTATGCACTATACGCTGTAAAACATAGTCCCGGTATGCACTATAAGCTGTAAAAAAATAGTCCCGGTATGCACTATACGCTGTAAAAAATAGTTTCGGTATGCACTATCAGCTGTAAAAAATAGTCTCGGTATGCACTATACGTTGTGAAAACTAGTCCCGGTATGCACTACACACTGTAAAAAAATAGTCCCAGTATGCAATATACGCTCTAAAAAATAGTCCCAGTATGGACTATATGCTGTAAAAAAAAAAAAGAATAGTCCCGGTATGAAGTATACGCTGCAAAAAATAGTCCCAGTACGCAATATACACTGTAAAAAATAGTGCCGGTATGCACTATACACTGTAAAAAAAATAGTCCTGGAATGCACTATACACTGTAAAAAATAGTCCCGGTATGAACTATGCGTTATAAAAAACTAGTCCTGGTATGCACTATACGTTGTAAAAAAAAAAAAAAAATCTCGGTATGCACTATACGCTCTAAAAAATAGTCCCAGTATGGACTACACACTGTAAAAAAACAGACTTCTCCCTAAGCCGTCACCTTATCGTGGTGGAGGGGTTTGTGCGTCCCGAAGATCCTAGCAGCTATGTTGTCGGGGGCTTTATGCCCCTGGTAGGGTCACCCATGGCAAACAGGTGTCTAGGGGAGGGACCAGACCAAGCACGGCTCATAGACCCCTATGACGACGACCAACCTGGGCAGAAATGTTCCCTTGCCCGGACGCGGGTTACCGGGACCCCCCTCTGGAGCCAGGCCTGGAGGCGGGGTACGAGAGCGAGCGTCTGGTGGCCGGGCATTCGCCCATGGGGCCCGGTCGGGCTCAGCCCGAAAGGGTTACATGGGCCCCACCTCCCGTGGGCTCACCATCTGCGGGAGGAGCCGTAGGGGTCGGGTGCAATGTGAGCTGGGTGGCAGCAAGGGGCGGGGACCCTGGCGGTCCGATCCCTGGCTGCAGAAGCTGGCTCTAGGGACGTGAAACGGGAGCCTGAGCTTGTGCGCGAGGTTGAGCGGTTCCGACTAGATATAGTTGGACTCACCTCGACGCATGGCTTGGGCTCTGGAACCAGTACCCTCGAGAGGGGCTGGACTTTCTTCCACTCTAGAGTTGCTCATGGTGAGAGGCGCCGAGCAGGTGTGGGCATTCTCATCAGCCCCCAGCTTGGTGCCTGCACGTTGGGGTTTACCCCGGTGGATGAAAGGGTAGTTTCCCTCCGCCTCCGGGTGGGGGGACAGGTCCTGACTGTTGTCTGTGCTTATGCACCGAACAGCAGTTCAGAGTACCCACCCTTTCTGGGGCCCTTGGAGGGAGTGCTGGACGGTGCTCCTTCTGGGGACTCCATTGTTCTGCTGGGGGACTTCAATGCTCACGTGGCCAATGACAGTGAGACCTGGAGGGGAGTGATTGGGAGGCATGGTCCCCCCCCCTCTGAACCCAAATGGTGTTTTGTTATTGGACTTCTGTGCTCGTCATGGATTGTCCATAACGAACACCATGTTCCAGCATAAGAGTGTCCATATGTACACCTGGCATCAGGATTCCCTGGGCCGCAGTTCGATGATCGACTTTGTAGTCGTATCGTCGGACCTGCGGCCACATGCCTTGGACACTCGGGTGAAGAGGGGGGCGGAGCTGTCAACTGATCACCACCTGGTGGTGAGTTGGCTCAGGTGGTTGGGGAGGAAGCCGGTCAGATCTGGCAGACCCAAACGTGTTGTGAGGGTCTGCTGGGAACGTCTGGCTGAGTCCCCTGTCAGAGTGAGCTTCAACTCCCACCTTCAGCAGAGCTTCGAACATGTCCCGAGTGAGGCGGGGGACATTGAGTCCGAATGGGCTGTGTTCCGTGCCTCTATTGCTGAGGTGGCCAGCCGGAGCTGTGGCTGTAGGGTCGTTGGTGCCTGTCGTGGCGGTAATCCCAGGACTCGTTGGTGGACACCAGCAATGAGGGATGCCGTCAAGCTGAAGAAGGAGTCCTATCGGGCCTTCTTGGCCTGTGGGACTCTGGAGGCAGCCGATGGGTACCGACGGGCTAAGAGGTCTATTCAGGGGTCCTGGAGAGGAGGGTCCGCCAGTTAGTCGAATCCCGGATTGAGGAGGAGCAGTGTGGTTTTCGTCCTGGTCGCGGAACAGTGGACCAGCTCTATACCCTCTCTGGGGTCCTGGAGGGGGCATGGGAGTTTGCCCAACCAGTCTACATGTGCTTTGTGGACCTGGAGAAGGCGTTCGACCGTGTCCCCCGGGGGCTCCTGTGGGGGGTACTCCGGGAGTATGGGGTACCGGACCCCCTTGTACGAGCTGTCCGGTCCCTGTACGACAGGTGTCAGAGCTTGGTCCGCATTGCCGGTAGTAAGTCGGATTCGTTTCCGGTGAGGGTTGGACTCCGCCAATGCTGCCCTTTATCACCGATTCTGTTCATAACTCATATGGACAGAATTTCTAGGCGCAGCCGAGGTGTTGAGGGGATCCGACTTGGTGGCCTCAGGATTGGGTCCCTGCTTTATGCGGATGACGTGGTCCTGTTGGCTTCATCTGGTCGTGATCTCCAGCTCTCGCTTGAGCGATTTGCGGCCGAGTGTGAAGCGGCTGGGATGAGAATCAGCACCTCCAAATCTGAGACCATGGTCCTCAGCCGGAATAGGGTGGATTGCCCTCTCCGGGTCGGGAGTCAGGTCCTGCCTCAAGTGGAGGAGTTTAAATATCTCGGGGTCTTGTTCACGAGTGAGGGAAGGATGGAGCGCGAGATCGACAGACGGATCGGTGCGGCGTCTGCAGTAATGCGGACTCTGCGCCGGTCTGTCGTGGTGAAGAAGGAGCTGAGCCAGAAGGTGAAGCTCTCAATTTACCAGTCGATCTACGTTCCTACCCTCACCTATGGTCATGAGCTGTGGGTCGTGACCGAAAGAACCAGATCTCGTATACAGGCGGCTGAAATGAGTTTCCTCCGCAGGGTGGCCGGGCTCTCCCTTAGAGATAGGGTGAGGAGCTCAGTCATCCGGGAGGGGCTCAGAGTAGAGCCGCTGCTCCTTCGCATCGAGAGGAGCCAGTTGAGGTGGCTCGGGCATCTGGTCAGGATGCCTCCTGGACGCCTCCCTTGTGAGGTGTTCCAGGCACGTCCCTCTGGGAGGAGACCCCGGGGAAGACCCAGGTCACGCTGGAGGGATTATATCTCTCGGCTGGCCTGGGAACGCCTCGGGATCCCCCCGCAGAGTTGGCAAATGTGGCTGGGGAGAGGGAAGTCTGGGCTTCCCTGCTTAGGCTGCTGCCCCCGCGACCTGACCCCGGATAAGCGGCAGAAGATGGATGGATGGATGGATGGAAAAAATAGTCCCAGTATGGACTATAAGCTGTAAAAAAAAAAAAAAAAAAAAAGAATAGTCCCGGTATTAAGTATACGCTGCAAAAAACAGTCCCAGTACGCAATATATGCTGTAAAAAATAGTCCCGGTATACACTATACGCTGTAAAAAAAAAATAGTGCTGGTATGCACTATACGCTGTAAAAAAAATAGTCCTGGAATGCACTATACGCTGTAAAAAATAGTCCTGGAATGCACTATACGTTGTAAAAAATAGTCCCGGTGTGCAGAGGGATCAAACTTAAAAGTGCCGGTACTGCGTACCGCTGCATACCGGTCCACTTAAAGTGGAAATGAAACAGTCAAGCAAACTAACATTATTTACTGAACCCAGTCAAAATCTCATCGATAATAACATTTCAAACATGACAAATATTGACATTTACAAGAAAACCGTAGTTTAGTTTTATCTTTTGTCGCAAAAACGCCGCCATCTTGCAGTACCGTAAACGGTGACATCACGGGGTTGGTTGGTTCTTTGGCTGTGAGCTGAATGCATCCATTCTACCTAAAGCAGTAACAAGATTAATAAGAGTGGTACAATGGAGGACCAAACTAAAAGACTGAGTGAATAAAATAACCCCAACACTTTCGAGCCGATACGCCGGGTGAGTCGAGCAGTGATGAGGAGGGAGGAGGAAGATGAGGAGCCGGTGCTTCTCTATGGGGCGGAGCGGGTCGGTACGACCACCTGGTGTAGGTGTGGCTGCTGTTCTGCGATGCCCACAATGGTGGAGTCGATCTGCTGCCAAGAGGCTGACTTAGACCATGTCTTGCGCGGTAAATCGTGCATAACTGAAGTCTGCATGTTTGATCTACTGTGCCGGGAGGTGGAGGTGTTGGAGGTGGCCATGCTGTCCCTGAAGGATGTCCGAGCGGAGACACTGGAGCGCCCGGTTAACAGCAGCAAACTGTTAGAAAAGCTAGCTAATGTTAGTAATCACTGCTGGTTTAATCTCAAATAAAATAAACGGTGCAGTGAAACAGTAATATGATGGAAACAATGCAAACAATATTTCCATTTGCAATTAGCTAATAAAACGTCTTGATTTATTTTGCTCCCGGCTAACGCTGCTAGCTTATGACAAGCTAAACATTAGCGTTAGCTAACAATAATATTAGGAGCTCGTCTTATGTGAGAAGTTGTTTCCTGCTGTCAAAACATTTTGTGTATAAAAACAAAATTAATAATTACAATAAAGTTTAATTATTAAAAAACCCTTTAGGTTAAATTTATATTAGCTTGTTGAACAACTCGTGCCCAATAGGAGGCTTCTTCCTCTTTAGTGCTGCCAACCAGTGCAGAAGCAGAGTTCTTTTTAGCGGAAGTTTGTCAAAATGACCTGTTTTGCCCTCAGCCCGAACTCCATAAAACTCCTTACACCTGGGAGCAACACAGTAGAGTCCCCTCTTCTGCCTCCTCTTCTCTTTTGGTTCACTAGACTCCATTGTTTACTCTGTTGTCTCTTAATTTGATGCGCACAACGGGACTCTCATCAGGACCACCAAACCAACCAACCCCGTGACGTCACCGTTTACGGTACTGCAAGATGGCGGCACTCTTGCTACAAAAGATAGAACTAAACTCAGTTTTCTTGTATATGTTAATATTTTTCACGTTTGGAATATTACTGATGAGATTATGACTGAGTCTAGTAAATCATGTTAGTTTGCTTCACTGTTTAATTTCCACTTTAAAGCACTTACCTTAGCTGCTATGATGCCTGACCGGAGCTTCCATGTCGTGGAGAGGCAGGTTATTGGCCGGTAGTTAGATGGGACTGATCCCTTGTGGGGGTCTTTCAGTATCAGGACTGTTTGTCCCTTGTTCAGCCATTCAGGATGAGTCCCATCCCTCAGGAGTTGGTTCATCTGTGCTGCCAGGAGTGAAGTCAGCCTCTTAAGCCAGTAGGCATGGATCATATCAGGGCCAGGCGCTTCATACCCGAGTCTGGGCTGGATATCTGCCACCGTGATGCTAACTGGGTCTTGTTCAGGGAGGGAGCTGTGGTCTGCTCTGAGGTCTTTTAACCACTGTGCTTCACTGTTAGTGATGCCTCCTTCTCCCATATGCCTTTCCAGTATCATTCCGTCTCCAGCCTTGGTGGGTCAGCTTGTGTGGTATTACCCTGCCACTGGGAGTACACTTTAGCTGGGTTAGTTGAGAACAGCCAGTTTATTCTTCTTCAATTTCTCTTGTGTATGTCTTCAGTCGTGCAGCCAATGCTTGGAGTCTTTATTTGGCGGTTTCCAGGGCCTCAGGTATGGATATCTGGCTGTACCTCTCTGGCACCCTCTTTAAGGTTGTGCCCTTCTGAAGTTCTGACAGTTGACTAACTTCCCTTCGAGTTGCCTTGATTTTAGTTTTGAACCTCCTCTTCCATGGTGCCTGCTTCTTGCCCTTGATGTTATGTGCTGCTCACACTTCTCCAGCTCTCAGTGACGGCGGATGCTTTTTCCTTTCTTGCCGTTTCTGCCCCTCCCATTCTGCCCTGCTACTTCGTCCTGTCTGACTTGGAGCCTCACTGTACATCTCCTTATTCCTCAAACTTTTTACATCATGAATCTGATTTGCTGGTCTTTAATTGCAATCGGTCAAATTTTTTCATCCCGGAGATCGGGCAGAGGGGAGTCCGCATGTCCTGATGGGACACATCCTGCTGGATACGTTTTGGACTCGTGGGCCAAGTGGAGACCAATGTGTCTGGCGGTTCTGTCTATCAAGGATGTGGAAGATGTAAACAATTTGAGATTTATGGTACTCTGTTTTCTGCTGATCGGAGCTGGCGGATTTCTGATGTACCTGAAAATCTGCCAGATACAGGCAGCAACTGGCATGCTGCCTGAATTCTGTGGCGGAATCTACCGTGCGATCAGCGAACAGACTCAAATGTTGACCGAACTGGATCACAAACAGGATGCCAATTTCACCCAAACTAATAAACTGGTGGTGGTTTCGGAGCTGGTCTGCAGAATTGATTCCAGCGTGGAGCAGATGTCTGCTCGTATCGATGGAAACTGACCCCCCCCCCCAACATCAGGCTGTTTGGAGTTGCCAGCGTGAGACCAGTCATGGACTCAAAGTTGGAAGCAAAATTTTATCCTGGCCTGAAACCCAAATAATCAGTCTTTTCTGGACTCGGCTCCCCCGAAGGCTTTTGGGCCGGTACAACCCCCTGGGAAAGCAAAGTGATGTCCACTGAAGCTCTGTCCAAAACCTTCCCCCATATCCACATGGACTGTTGCACCTGGCCGTGGTCCACACACACCCTAGACTCACCGACTGCTGGATTCTGTGTTGTTTATCGTGTGAATTCGTGCTTATGTGTACACGAGGTGGGTTTTTTTTGTCTCTCCAGACTGCGCCCCACCGGCACAGCCTGGTAGTACCCGTTTTTTGCCCTCTACCCTCAATCCTAATATACCTTTATATTTATCTGTTGAAAGGTAGTGCCGGACAAAGCTGGCTGCGGGGCCTCAGTATGACCTGTTCTGTCATCTGTATATTATTATTATTATGTGTTTGTTTGTAAAACCTTGGACGGGTTGTAGTGGAACCCTGAATTTCTCCTCGGGGATTAATAAAGTATTCTTGATTGATTGATAACGCACACACACACACACACACACACACACACACACACACACACACACACACACACACACACACACACACACACACACACACACACACACACACACACACACACACACACACACGAGCTTCTAATAAAACTTTTCCAACAGCATTTATCGGCCATCTAACTGATCAAGGATCAAACCCTTATGAAGGTACACAGTTTACGAGTCAGAACCAGATCAGGACCTTGTGACCCAAGTTAAGCTTAATGACAACCACCATTTATTCGTCTCAAACAGGCTGAAAGGTCTCAAAAGCCAAACTAAAAACACAGTGAACCTTCTGTAAATCATCAGTTCCAAAAGGAAACAGAGTCTTTTTGCATTTTTGGTGCAGAAATCCTGGTGGTCATTCAGCAATCAGAAGCAGTGAAATGTTTGGACTGTAAAGCCATGTTCCGCTTCAACACTGGGCCTCACTGTCATAACCAAGGATAGGAGCCAGCCACCTCTCCACCTCCTCCACCTCCATCTTCTTTCTCCTTGCGTAGTCTTCCACCTGCAGGTGAGAGGAAGAGCAAAGATAAAACACGTTCAGCCTGGCCTGATTTTACATGGAAGGAGCTTTTGCTTCCGTCTTTAAACAAGAACCTTGTTAAAATCTGGAAATGAAATTCCTAAAAAACACTTCTTTCTTCAAAGAAAGAAAGGTTGAACATGACTCCCATTACTTTGTGTAGAAACCGTCAGATTGTAAAAAATACACAACCTGTCCAAGAAAAAGTCATCACCTGGATTTAACCTTCATCACACTGCATAAAAAATTACGTTTTTTCCTTGTAAAATGCATTTTCTTTCACAAATAGAAAAAAAATCATGCCTACTTGTTTCAAAAGCACATATCTTTCTTTATTGTTGAGATAAAGAATGAAAAAAATATGTCCATAGCATCTTTTGCACACACAAAAAAAGTATTTTCAGTTTTTCTTTAGAACTTTTCACTGGTGAAGATCAGGGGGTGTATTGCTCCTTGAAACTCAAAGTGAGTTTCAATCGTCCCGCTCTGTCCGCATAAACGACTCGATCGTCCCGCTCTGTCCGCATAAACGACTCGATCGTCCCGCTCTGTCCGCATAAACGACTCGATCGTCCCGCTCTGTCCGCATAAACGACTCGATCGTCCCGCTCTGTCCGCATAAACGACTCGATCGTCCCGCTCTGTCCGCATAAACGACTCGATCGTCCCGCTCTGTCCGCATAAACGACTCGATCGTCCCGCTCTGTCCGCATAAACGACTCGATCGTCCCGCTCTGTCCGCATAAACGACTCGATCGTCCCGCTCTGTCCGCATAAACGACTCGATCGTCCCGCTCTGTCCGCATAAACGACTCGATCGTCCCGCTCTGTCCGCATAAACGACTCGATCGTCCCGCTCTGTCCGCATAAACGACTCGATCGTCCCGCTCTGTCCGCATAAACGACTCGATCGTCCCGCTCTGTCCGCATAAACGACTCGATCGTCCCGCTCTGTCCGCATAAACGACTCGATCGTCCCGCTCTGTCCGCATAAACGACTCGATCGACCCGCTCTGTCCGCATAAACGACTCGATCGTCCCGCTCTGTCCACATAAACGACTCGATCGTCCCGCTCTGTCCGCATAAACGACTCGATCGTCCCGCTCTGTCCGCATAAACGACTCGATCGTCGCGCTCTGTCCGCATAAACGACTCGATCGTCCCGCTCTGTCCACATAAACGATTCGATCGTCCCGCTAGAGGAATGAAGGAAGGCTCAATTTACTGGCTCAGCAGCTTGTTCCATCTCGGTGATGGTCTCATGAACATTCAGATTCATATACAGCTTAAAGCAGTTTGTTTATAAATAAAGTTTAGTTTGATATCATGGATGACTGTCGACAGGATTATTCCAGGATTATTAACAAATGGAGGCTGAATGAAAGGACTGATGACTAGCAGCTTTATCTGAGATACGAACCTGTTCCTTGGTGATCTTTCCCACGGCGAAGTATGAGGCCTGAGGGTTGGAGAAGTAAAGTCCTGAGACGGAGGCAGCAGGGGTCATGGCCAGAGAGTCCGTCAGACCGATCCCTACAAACAACGCCGAGCATTAAGAAGCAGCATCGTCATGACGGGTGGGAGACGGGTGGGAGACGGGCGGGAGACGACCCCGGAGAGGCGGGAGACGGCCCCGGAGAGACGGGAGACGGCCCCGGAGAGACGGGAGACGACCCCGGAGAGACGGGAGACGGCCCCGGAGAGGCGGGAGACGGCCCAGACGGAGCGAGGAGGGTTCTTACCAGTCTTCTCCTGGACATCAGCCAGGCTCCACATGGTGATCTTTTCTGTGTGGTCGGGCTGGCTGGGATAGCCGGCTGCAGGCCGGATGCCCTTGTATCGAACCCTGTGGAGGTCGGAGGTCGTCAGAGCCTCGTCAGTGCTGTAACCCCACAGCTGCTTCCTCACACGGGCATGGAGCTCCTCAGCAAACGCCTGCAGAAGCCGAAGCAGAGCAAAGCTGTTAATCTGCTGGCTTCCAGTTTAACCTCCGTCTAACGTACGTCTATCCGTCCTTCTGTCTATCCGTCCGTCCTTCTGTCTATCCATCCGTCCGTCCGTCCGTCAGTCTATCCATCCGTCTGTCCGTCCGTCAGTCTATCCATCCGTCTGTCCGTCCGTCAGTCTATCCATCCGTCCGCCCGCCCGCCCGCCCGCCGGTTGGTCTATCCGTCCGCCGGTTGGTCTGTCCGTCCGTCCGTCCGTCCGTCCGCCCGTCCGTCCGTCCGTCCGTCCGTCCGTCCGTCCGTCCGTCCGTCCGTCCGTCCGTCCGCCGGTTGGTCTATCCGTCTGTCCGTCCGTCCGCCGGTTGGTCTATCCGTCCGTCCGTCCATCCGTCTGTCCGTCCGCCGGTTGGTCTATCCGTCCGTCCGTCAGTCTGTCCGTCCGTCCGCCGGTTGGTCTATCCGTCCGTCCGTCTATCTGTCTATCCGTCCGTCCGTCAGTCTGTCTATCCGTCCGTCCGCCGGTTGGTCTATCCGTCCGTCCGCCGGTTGGTCTATCCGTCCGTCCGTCTGTCTATCCGTCCGTCCGCCGGTTGGTCTATCCGTCCGTCCGTCTGTCTATCCGTCCGTCCGCCGGTTGGTCTATCCGTCCGTCCGTCTGTCTATCCGTCCGTCCGCCGGTTGGTCTATCCGTCCGTCCGTCTGTCCGTCCGTCCGCCGGTTGGTCTATCCGTCCGTCCGTCCGTCCGTCCGTCTATCCATCCGTCCGTCCGTCCGTCCGTCCGTCTATCCGTCCGTCCGTCCGTCCGCCGGTTGGTCTATCCGTCCGTCCGTCTATCCGTCCGTCTGTCTGTCTATCCGTCCGTCCGCCGGTTGGTCTATCCGTCCGTCCGTCCGTCCGTCTATCTGTCTATCCGTCTATCTGTCTATCCGTCCGTCCGTCTATCTGTCTATCCGTCCGTCCGTCTATCTGTCTATCCGTCCGTCCGTCCGCCGGTTGGTCTATCCGTCCGTCCATCCGTCCGTCCGTCTATCTGTCTATCCGTCCGTCCGTCCGCCGGTTGGTCTATCCGTCCGTCCATCAGTCCGTCCGTCTATCCGTCTGTCTGTCTATCCGTCCGTCCGTCCGTCTATCCGTCCGTCCGTCTGTCTGTCCGTCCGTCCGTCCGCCGGTTGGTCTATCTGTCCGTCCGTCTATCCGTCCGTCTGTCTGTCTATCCGTCCGTCCGTCCGTCGGTTGGTCTATCCGTCCGTCCGTCTGTCTGTCCGTCCGTCCGCCGGTTGGTCTATCCATCCGTCCGTCTATCTGTCTATCCGTCCGTCCGTCAGTCTATCCGTCCGTCCGTCTACCCGTCCGTCTGTCTGTCCGTCCGTCTGTCTGTCCGCCGGTTGGTCTGTCCGTCCGTCTATCTGTCTATCCGTCCGTCTATCTGTCTATCCGTCCGTCAGTCTATCCGTCTATCCGTCCGTCCGTCCGCCGGTTGGTCTATCCGTCCGTCCGTCTATCCGTCCGTCTGTCTATCCGTCCGTCCGTCGGTTGGTCTATCCGTCCGTCCGTCTGTCTGTCCGTCCGTCCGCCGGTTGGTCTATCCATCCGTCCGTCTATCTGTCTATCCGTCCGTCCGTCAGTCTATCCGTCCGTCCGTCTACCCGTCCGTCTGTCTGTCCGTCCGTCCGCCGGTTGGTCTGTCCGTCCGTCTATCTGTCTATCCGTCCGTCTATCTGTCTATCCGTCCGTCAGTCTATCCGTCTATCCGTCCGTCTGTCCGCCGGTTGGTCTATCCGTCCGTCCGTCTGTCAGTCCGTCCGTCCGTCCGTCCGTCCGCCGGTTGGTCTATCCGTCCGTCTGTCTGTCTGTCTGTCTATCCGTCCGTCTGTCTGTCTGTCTGTCTATCCGTCCGTCCGTCTGTCTGTCTGTCCGTCCGTCCGCCGGTTGGTCTATCCATCCGTCCGTCTATCCGTCCGTCCGTCCGTCCGTCTATCCGTCCGTCCGTCCGTCCGTCTATCCGTCCGTCCGTCCGTCTATCCGTCCGTCCGTCCGTCCGTCTATCCGTCCGTCCGTCCGTCTATCTGTCTATCCGTCCGTCCGTCTATCTGTCTATCCGTCCGTCCGTCTATCTGTCTATCCGTCCGTCCGTCTATCTGTCTGTCCGTCCGTCCGTCCGTCCGTCCGTCTATCTGTCTGTCTGTCTGTCTGTCCGTCCGTCTATCCGTCCGTCCGTCAGTCTATCCGTCCGTCCGTCCGTCTATCCGTCCGTCCGTCCGTCAGTCTATCCGTCCGTCCGTCCGTCAGTCTATCCGTCCGTCCGTCCGTCTATCCGTCCGTCCGTCCGTCTACCCGTCCGTCTGTCTATCCGTCCGTCCGTCAGTCTACCCGTCTGTCTGTCCGTCCGTCCGTCTGTCCGTCCGTCAGTCTATCCGTCCGTCCATCGGTCTGTCCGTCCGTCAGTCTATCCGTCCGTCCATCGGTCTACCCGTCCGTCCGTCTATCCGTCCGTCAGTCTACCCGTCTATCCGTCCGTCTATCCGTCTATCCGTCAGTCTATCCGTCAGTCTATCCGTCAGTCTATCCGTCAGTCTACCCGTCTATCCGTCAGTCTATCCGTCAGTCTATCCATCAGTCTACCCGTCCGTCCGTCCGTCTATCCGTCCGTCCGTCAGTCTACCCGTCTATCCGTCCGTCCGTCTATCTGTCTATCCGTCCGTCCGTCTATCCGTCCGTCCGTCCGTCTATCTGTCTATCCGTCCGTCCGTCCGTCCGTCCGTCTATCCGTCCGTCCGTCCGTCTATCTGTCTATCCGTCCGTCCGTCCGTCCGTCTATCTGTCTATCCGTCCGTCCGTCCGTCTATCTGTCTATCCGTCCGTCCATCTGTCTATCCGTCCGTCCGTCCGTCTATCTGTCTATCCGTCCGTCCGTCCGTCTATCTGTCTATCCGTCCGTCCGTCTATCTGTCTATCCGTCCGTCCGTCTATCTGTCTATCCGTCCGTCCATCGGTCTACCCGTCCGTCCGTCTATCCGTCCGTCAGTCTACCCGTCTATCCGTCAGTCTATCCGTCAGTCTATCCATCAGTCTACCCGTCCGTCCGTCCGTCTATCCGTCCGTCCGTCAGTCTACCCGTCTATCCGTCCGTCCGTCTATCTGTCTATCCGTCCGTCCGTCTATCTGTCTATCCGTCCGTCTATCTGTCTATCCGTCCGTCCGTCCGTCTATCTGTCTATCCGTCCGTCCGTCTATCTGTCTATCCGTCCGTCCGTCCGGTTCAGGAGGGAACCCAGCCCTCCTGTCCACATGTGGCCCCTGCAGCTCCTCCTGGTGAATCTGGGAACTGAGGCGACCATGAGGTGAAGCTACCAGGAGCTCCTGGAGCAGCAGATGCAGCCTGGCTGATATGAATGTTATCAGGTGAAGCTTTGGGATGAAGTTCAGCAGCCGTCTTTCAGGATGAACAGCCGTCAGCATCACCACCGCTCTCTACATGCATTTTCAGGGGGGAAGTCCACAGATTGTCTCTCAGGACAATCATTTTTCCTGCGTCGAAAGTTATTTTAAGACCTGAAACATTTTTCTGGGCATCTTAACCTTCTCTTCTTTCACAGAGAGCTGTGGATGTGATACCTCCGCCAGACGGTCAGCCAGAGCTTTGACCATGATGCTGCTGTAGTCGTCTCCCTGGCTCTGGAACTGCTGACTCAGCCCCTCAGCTCCAAACACGCCCACAGCAAAGACACCGATGTAATCCGCTACGCCGCTTTCTACAGGCGCCACAAAGTCCGAGATGCAGAGGTAGGGCTCTGAGCTGGAGCGGTCCTTCTCCACCTGCAGGACACACAGCGTGGACACCATGCAGCCGCTTCCTGTCAGGTCACCACAACAGTCTGACGCAGCTTCTCACCTGCTGCCGCAGGCCGTGAAGCGTGGCGGTGGGCTTCGTGTCTCGGCCCACTTTCACATCATGTCTGTACACGTTGATGTCGTCACCGTCACTCTGAGCTGGCCAGAAGCCCACCAGGCCCCTCCCAGTCAGACTGCCACTGGTTATCACGTGGGTCAGCATAGACTGGGCGTCGTCGAAGACTCTGCGAGCCTCTAGACCTACAGATTCACATCAGGAAGAAATAAAGATGGACCTGCTGGATGAGCACGACTTCCAGGTCTGAACGCACAACTGCGCCGCTGAGATGCTTCCAGAGAAACTGAGACCTTTCTGGTGAAGAAGAGCGTCAGACATGGTGGATTAAAGACAGGTCCGTACCCACGGTGGCGTCGCTGAAGATCCTGGGGTATCCTCTGTTAGGGTATTTTCCTCTGAGCTGCCACACGTCGAAGAAAGGCTTCCAGTCAATGAAGTCCAGCAGACGGTTCAGGTCGTAGCACTCAAACACACGGGTTCCCAGGAACTGAGGACGCACTGAGATGCAGAGACGAAGGTGTCACAAAGACGTCTGCAGGTTTTAACAGTGACATGAAAGACAGATTCACGTGTCACTTGGCGACTCACCAGGTCCAGGACTGGAGAACCAGTCTAGCCGTAGGGACCTCTGTCTCGCCTCAGACAGAGACACATACCGACGATCCTGGAAAGAACCCGATAAAAAACTTCAAATAAAACCCAGGACAAGGTGGAGGGCGTGTCTAATCGAGTCATACAATCCAGATCCCCCCGGTTGTTGATGTTTTAATATTTTGTTATGTATGTGGATGATTGTGAAGAGAATTCCTGCAGGTGACTAACTTCTCGCTTATTTACCCGCCTGATGCAACGAGCAGCTTCTCTGCTTTTAGGAGCGACTTCTGAAAGATTTCACACCTTCCTTCGGTTTGGTTTGTTAAAACGGCAAGCTGGACGGCGCCTGGACGGCTGGACGGCGCCTGGACGCGTCCTGGACGGCTGGACGCCGCCTGGACGCGTCCTGGACGGCTGGACGCGTCCTGGACGGCTGGACGGCGCCTGGACGGCTGGACGCCGCCTGGACGGCTGGACGCCGCCTGGACGCCTGGACGCGTCCTGGACGGCTGGACGCGTCCTGGACGGCTGGACGCCGCCTGGACGGCTGGACGCGTCCTGGACGGCTGGACGCGTCCTGGACGGCTGGACGCGTCCTGGACGGCTGGACGCGTCCTGGACGCCTGGACGCCGCCTGGACGGCTGGACGCGTCCTGGACGGCTGGACGCCGCCTGGACGCCGCCTGGACGGCTGGACGCGTCCTGGACGCCGCCTGGACGCCGCCTGGACGGCTGGACGCCGCCTGGACGCCGCCTGGACGCCGCCTGGACGCCGCCTGGACGGCTGGACGCCGCCTGGACGCCGCCTGGACGCGTCCTGGACGGCTGGACGCCGCCTGGACGCCGCCTGGACGCCGCCTGGACGGCTGGACGCCGCCTGGACGCCGCCTGGACGCCGCCTGGACGGCTGGACGCGTCCTGGACGGCTGGACGGCGCCTGGACGGCTGGACGCGTCCTGGACGGCTGGACGACGCCTGGACGCCGCCTGGACGCCGCCTGGACGCCGCCTGGACGGCTGGACGCCGCCTGGACGCCGCCTGGACGGCTGGACGCCGCCTGGACGCCGCCTGGACGGCTGGACGTGTCCTGGACGGCTGGACGCTGGCTGGACGGCTGGACGCCGCCTGGACGGCTGGACGCCGCCTGGACGCCGCCTGGACGGCTGGACGTGTCCTGGACGGCTGGACGCTGGCTGGACGGCTGGACGCCGCCTGGACGGCTGGACGCCGCCTGGACGGCTGGACGCCGCCTGGACGGCTGGACGCCGCCTGGACGGCTGGACGCCGCCTGGACGCCGCCTGGACGGCTGGACGTGTCCTGGACGGCTGGACGCCGCCTGGACGGCTGGACGCCGCCTGGACGCCGCCTGGACGGCTGGACGTGTCCTGGACGGCTGGACGCTGGCTGGACGGCGTGGCTCAGTTAAAACAACTTCTCTTCACAGCCATAGTCCCACAGAAAAAGGGATCTCTTCTCATCGCCTTCGCCCTGTTTTTGATTCCATCCGCGTCAGTTCGTTACGATTCCATCCGCGTCAGTTCGTTACGATTCCATCCGCGTCAGTTCGTTACGATTCCATCCGCGTCAGTTCGTTACGATTCCATCCGCGTCAGTTCGTTACGATTCCATCCGCGTCAGTTCGTTACGATTCCAGTTGCTTACGATTTTAAATGCGTGAGTTTGTTACTAAGTAAAATTTGAAAAGATTTTAAGAGCCACATTTTACCTTGATTGGGTCAATCTGCTCCAAAAAGTTAACAAAAGTAGGTTTTGTACATTGCAAGGAATTGTGGGAGAGAATTATACAACAGAAAAAAGAGGTGTGTAAATGTATTCCACACATTTATTTACTGTAACAGTTTGCCTCCTAAAGCCAAAGGGAAAAGCACCTGATCAGGAAATCAATCAATCAATACAAGTATGGAAGAGAAGCGAAGACTGTTGTCAGTGCAGGTGACCGGACCAGAGCCCCTCTGAAAGCCGTCTGATCTCGTCTCACCTTCAGCGAGTCATAGTGATCCTGTCTGATCTCCTCGTACTCCTCCTTCAGGTCCTCCAGGTACTCCTCCCTGACGGCATCATCCAGCAGCTGCGAGCACTGCAACATCCAGCAAAACTGAAATCATCTTTGAAATCTTTATCCATACTGTATATCAAAACTGCTCAAACCCATAAAAGGAACATTTTTACAGCACAGATGGTTACTGGATCCTACATTGATCCAGCTGCTGCAGCAGGAATAAAACATAACAGACACAAAGCGAAAAGCAGGAGTTCATGAGCTGATAAATGTTACTTCCGATAATCTTACATCACCGACACTGATATTCTCCAAATATCGACACAAATATGATGAACTGGAATGAAAGTAGCTGCAAATTAATTCTACTGAACTGCAATGTAAAAACTCGGGCTGAATTAGATCATTAAGAGACTGAACCAAAGCTGTCAGGTATCCCGTTTTGCCCGGAAACTATCGTATTTTTCCCCGTTTGCCATATGTTTATTTTCCTGTATTTTCACCAATATTCCGATACGAGGAGAGACACCGCCGTTCCTGTGAAGAATGAACATGCAGCAACAACGATAAACTCCTTTCCCCACACAGGAAGAACTCCTTTCATTTACATCCCTAAAGTCTGGTTTCCTGTTTTATTTTGTAGTTTTCCTTTACATCCCTAAAGTCTGGTTTCCTGTTTTATTTTGTAGTTTTCCTTTACATCCCTAAAGCCTGGTTTCTTGTTTTATTTTGTAGTTTTCATTTACATCCCTAAAGTCTGGTTTCCTGTTTTATTTTGTAGTTTTCCTTTACATCCCTAAAGTCTGGTTTCCTGTTTTATTTTGTAGTTTTCCTTTACATCCCTAAAGTCTGGTTTCCTGTTTTATTTTGTAGTATACCTTTCCGTCCCTCATGTCTTGTTTCCTGTTTTATTTTGTAGTTTTCCTTTACATCCCTAAAGTCTGGTTTCCTGTTTTATTTTGTAGTTTTCATTTACATCCCTAAAGTCTGGTTTCCTGTTTTATTTTGTAGTTTTCCTTTACATCCCTAAAGTCTGGTTTTCTGTTTTATTTTGTAGTTTTCCTTTACATCCCTAAAGTCTGGTTTTCTGTTTTACTTTGTAGTTTTCCTTTACATCCCTAAAGTCTGGTTTCCTGTTTTATTTTGTAGTTTTCCTTTACATCCCTAAAGTCTGGTTTCTTGTTTTATTTTGTAGTTTTCCTTTTACATCCCTAAAGTCTGGACTTAACTGGACTGAAGTTGACTGAAGTGGACTGAAGTGGACTTAACTTGACTGAAATGGGCTTAACTGGACTGAAGCGGACTGAAGTGGACTTAACTTGACTGAAATGGACTGAAGTGGACTTAACTTGACTGAAATGGACTGAAGTGGACTGAAGTGGACTTAACTGGACTGAAGTGGACTGAAGTGGACTGAAGTGGACTGAAGTGGACTTAACTTGACTGAAATGGACTGAAGTGGACTGAAGTGGACTTAACTTGACTGAAATGGACTGAAGTGGACTGAAGTGGACTTAACTTGACTGAAGTGGACTGAAGTGGACTTAACTTGACTGAAATGGACTGAAATGGACTGAAGTGGACTGAAATGGACTGAAGTGGACTGAAGTGGACTTAACTTGACTGAAATGGACTGAAGTGGACTGAAGTGGACTGAAATGGACTGAAGTGGACTTAACTTGACTGAAATGGACTGAAGTGGACTGAAGTGGACTTAACTTGACTGAAATGGACTGAAGTGGACTGAAGTGGACTTAACTTGACTGAAATGGACTGAAGTGGACTGAAATGGACTGAAGTGGACTGAAGTGGACTTAACTTGACTGAAATGGACTGAAGTGGACTGAAGTGGACTTAACTTGACTGAAATGGACTGAAGTGGACTGAAATGGACTGAAGTGGACTGAAGTGGACTGAAGTGGACTGAAGTGGACTTAACTTGACTGAAGTGGACTGAAGTGGACTGAAGTGGACTGAAGTGGACTTGACTGAAATGGACTGAAATGGACTGAAATGGACTGAAGTGGACTGAAGTGGACTTAACTTGACTGAAGTGGACTGAAGTGGACTGAAGTGGACTGAAGTGGACTGAAATGGACTGAAGTGGACTGAAGTGGACTGAAATGGAGTGAAATGGAGTGAAATGGACTGAAGTGGACTGAAGTGGACTGAAGTGGACTGAAGTGGACTACTGGAGGACTATAGTTGGGAGTAAATGACAGAAAGTGGGACATCTGAAGTCTGGAAATGGTCTTTTATCCTGGATTTGTCTCATTGATCACCTCCTGCCCTCAGCTGTTGCTCTGAAGATCAGAAACCAAGTCTTGAACCAGATGTCTTACCACCACCACAGTCCTGGAGGCATCGAGGACATGGACTACGGGACAACTATAGCGTGGCGCGATCTTCACCGCGGTGTGAGTTCTGCAAACACAAGACACAGCTGTTATTCTAGGGACCATCCCAGCCAGCTTTCATGTTTATGGAGAAAGTTCTACACAGGCGGCAGAAAGTTGGATCTTTTACTTCTTCGTGAAGCCTTTTCATGCTGGTTTGGAAAACGTGCTGCTAGAGTGAATTGTCCACGTCTTTTAACCCCTATATGTCTGATGATGAGTATTTGCTATAAAAAGGTCTTTCCATGCAGGATCAGCTGGGTTAACTAATGAAAGGGGATGTAACTAAACCTGCTGTGAGCTGAAGAGGAGCCCCAGCTGATGTAGGGCAAACAGAAGAGTTAGTTTACTGACTTAGTTAGAAATAAATAAAATATCCTATTTTTTTTAAATAAACAATCTGAATTTCTAGTTTTATAACTGAACTCCGAACTTTCTGCAGACTCGAGGATCTTTCTCCAAACTGGTACAAACGGACTGATGAGAAACAAGGTGTGCTTTGTGGGTTCACATCAGGTTCCAGTTGGGCTTCAGGTAAAGGTGTTTGTACCCATCATGACGTCAATGACCTTACAGGACGTCAATATGGTTTCAAGTTCCTAAGAACCAGTCAGTGATTTCTGTCGAGGGATTTTTAATTTAAATGAAAAATTAACACTGAAATGAATAAATACTCTACAATAAAATAAATTCACTGCTCAAAAAAATAAAGGGAACACTAAAACAACACGATGTAACTCCAAGTCAACCAGACTTCTGTGAAATGGAACTGTCCACTTAGGAAGCAACACTGACTGACAATCAGTCCCACATGCTGTTGTGCAAATGGTGGAAATTATAGGCAACTGGCAAAACACACCCAATAAAGGAGTGGTTCTGCAGGTGGAGACCACAGACCACTTCTCAGTTCCGATGCTTTCTGGCTGATGTTTTGGTCTGAATGCTGGCGGTGCTTTCACTCTAGTGGTAGCATGAGACGGAGTCTACAACCCACACAAGTGGCTCAGGTAGTGCAGCTCATCCAGGATGGCACATCAATACCAGCTGTGGCATGGGAGGACAACAACCCAGCAGCAGGACCGCTACCTCCTTCTTTGTGCAAGGAGGAACAGGAGGAGCACTTCCAGAGCCCTGCAGAATGAGCTCCAGCAGGACACAAATGTGCATGTGTCTGCTCCAACAGTCAGAAACAGACTCCATGAGGGTGGTATGAGGGCCCGACGTCCACAGGTGGGGGTTGTGTTTACAGCCCAACACCGTGCAGGACGTTTGGCGTTTGCCAGAGAACACCAAGATTGGTAAATTCTCCACTGGCGCCCTGAGCTCTTCACAGATGGAAGCAGGTTCACACTGAGCACATGTGGCAGACGTGACAGAGTCTGGAGACGCCGTGGAGAACGTTCTGCTGCCTGCAACATCCTCCAGCAGGACCGGTTTGGCAGTGGGTCAGTAATGGTGGGGGGGGGGGGCATTTCTTTGGAGGGCCGCACAGCCCTCCATGTGCTCGCCAGATGTAGCCTGACTGCCATTAGGTACCGAGATGAGATCCTCAGACCCCTTGTGGGACCATATGCTGGTGCAGTTGGCCCTGGGTTCCTCCTAATGCAAGACAATGCTAGACCTCATGTGTCTGGAGTGTGTCAGCAGTTCCTGCAACATGAAGGCATTGATGTTAAGGACCGGCCCGCCCGTTCCCCAGACCTGAATCCAGCTGAGCACATCTGGGACATCATGTCTCGCTCCATCCACCAACGCCAAGTTGCACCACAGACTGTCCAGGAGTTGGCGGATGAAATAGTTCATTCACTCAGATCTACAACGTGTTACTTTAGTGCTCGTTTTACTTTTTTGAGCAGTGTAATTATGGCAATGAAATAAAGACAGACATTTGACTTTGCCATTACTTTGAAGTAGTAGCTCCACCAATCAGCAGTGGTGTTGTCATCCCAAGTCTCTCCATCTCTTTGGCCACATATATCATCTCGTCCAGAGACGGCGTGATCAGACCCGAAAGACCAACAAAATCTGCAGAAAGAAAATTAGACAAACATTTCTAGCAGTCACAATCAGCTGACAGACTTTCCATTTGAGACGGACTCACTGAATACTCCTTTGATACCCAGTCATGTCACCGACCTGTTGCTAGTTAAACCGGTTATGTTTCCGACTGGTTACCAGTCAAACCGGTCATGTTAGCGACCTGTTGCTAGTTAAACCGGTCATGTTAGCGACCTGTTGCTAGTTAAACCGGTCATGTTAGCGACCTGTTGCTAGTTAAACCGGTCATGTTAGCGACCTGTTGCTAGTTAAACCGGTCATGTTAGCGACCTGTTGCTAGTTAAACCGATCATGTTAGCGACCTGTTGCTAGTTATGTTTCCGACTGGTTACCAGTTAAACCATGCATTTCCTGACTGCCAGTTACCCTAATTAGCTGTACAATGCTTTGGTAGTTACTGATTTATACCAATTACGATTCAAACCTTTTGTTCTTGTTCTAACTTCTTCCAGATGTGGGGCTGCATGAGATTCACAAGCAACTTTGGACAAATACCCTTTTAAAATACTACTTGTGGTTTTTTAGATCTCAACTAAAAAGGTGTGGCTTGAACCAAAAACCACCTCTGTTGGGCGATGGACATCGGTTATTGCCAAATAGCCCTGAATCAGGATCTTGATTAACTAGATCCTGTGTAGTACTGTGCTGTTTTCTCTAACTGGCAGCACAAATGACACACATTGTTACATTCTTCATGCCAACAGGCCGTCCCTCGTAGTTCGCTGGCTGATTTTCATAGATAAAACTATTCCTGGTCTACTTTCTTTATATATCCTTACCTAGAGTGTTTTGTTTTTATTTTGAATGACTGATGGTTTGACTTCCACAGTATGAGGTGGAAATATTAACACTTTCTTCCAGATTTTACCATTTGTGCTACGACAGAAAATTAAATACAGTATATTGGTGTTATTTGTGTGGCTGTTTAAATAAACCAGTCACTCAATTGAAAACTGCTTCATGATGAACTCTGCAGGTATTTCTGAGATTTTTCAGTGTCTGTGAAGGATTTTGCACCTGTATTTCTCCTATAATATTGCCAAGATTCTGCTTAATAATGTCAGGAAGGGTGTCACAAATTCTATGCTAATCGTAAACAAAACCAGATTTTTCACTTACCGGCTTTCTGAGCTATGGCCTCCCTGAGGATCTGATCACAGGGAACCATTACTCCCAGATCAATCACCCTGATGGAGATCAAGAAGCAACACAAACATTTCAGCTTCGTAAGAAATAAATTCAGCAGCAAACAGTTACATCAACTGTACCTGAAGTTGTTGCAGCCCAGCACCACACCCACAATGTTCTTGCCAATGTCATGGACATCTCCTTTTACTGTAGCCAGAACTATGGTGGCCTGATGAGGATTCTATGGACAAAAGACAATTTCAGAGCGCAGAGTCCAAAACTCCAGTAAATTCACAAGATTTTCACTGCTTAAAATGACGTAACATTTTCACAAGTCTGACTTTCCTACCTCCTGTTATAAACAAACTCGAATGAAGTAATCCTCGGAATGAGTAAAGTAATCCTAGGAATGAGTACAGTAATCCTCGGAATGAGTACAGTAATCCTCAGGATGAGTAAAGTAATGCTCGGAATGAGTACAGTAATCCTAGGAATGAGTACAGTAATCCTCAGGATGAGTAAAGTAATGCTCGGAATGAGTACAGTAATCCTAGGAATGAGTACAGTAATCCTCAGGATGAGTAAAGTAATCCTCGGAATGAGTACAGTAATCCTAGGAATGAGTGAAATAATCCTAGGAATGAGTCAACTAATCCTCGGAATGAGTAAAGTAATCCTAGGAATGAGTAAAGTAATCCTAGGAATGAGTACAGTAATCCTAGGAATGACTAAAGTAATCCTAGGAATGAGTGGAGTAATCCTAGGAATGAGTAAAGTAATCCTAGGAATGAGTAAAGTAATCCTCGGAAAAAGTAAAGTAATCCTCGGAAAAAGTAAAGTAATCCTAGGAAAAAGTACAGTAATCCTAGGAATGAGTAAAGTAATCCTAGGAATGAGTATAGTTATTCTTGGAATGAGTAAAGTAATCCTCGGAATGAGTAAAGTAATCCTCGGAAAGAGTAAAGTAATCCTCGGAATGAGTAAAGTAATCCTCGGAATGAGTAAAGTAATCCTCGGAATGAGTAAAGTAATCCTCGGAATGAGTACAGTAATCCTAGGAATGAGTAAAGTAATCCTAGGAATGAGTACAGTAATCCTAGGAATGAGTAAAGTAATCCTAGGAAAGAGTAAAGTAATCCAAGGAATGAGCACAGTAATCCCAGGAATGAGTAAAGTAATCCTAGGAATGAGTACAGTAATCCTAGGAATGAGTAAAGTAATCCTAGGAATGAGTAAAGTAATCCAAGGAATGAGCAGAGTAATACCTGGTGGACAGTAAAAGGTCTTCAATAAATTGTAAAAATCAAACTTTTTTACAGATTAGTTGTGTGTTGTCATGTCTGTGAACATGTAATTTTTCATTCTGTTTGTTTTTATTAGAATTGCGATACTTTATTTTTTTCACGTGTTTGTTGTTACATGTTTGTTACACATTATTGTTGTTGCATGTTTGTTACACATTATTGTTCTTACACATTATTGTTGTTACACTTGTTTGTTGCTACGTTTGTTACACATTATTACATGTTAGTGTTGTTACACTTGTTTGTTGTTACATGTTTGTCAAACATTATTGTTGTTACATGTTTGTTACACATTATTGTTACATGTTAGTGTTGTTACACTTGTTTGTTGCTACTGTTACACATTATTTTTACATGTTAGTGTTTTTACATGTTTTTTACACATCGTTGTAACATGTTATTGTTGTTACACTTGTTTTTTGCTACATGTTTGTTACACATTGTTGTTACATGTTTGTTACACATTGTTGTTACATGTTTGTTACACATTGTTGTTACATGTTTGTTACACCTTGTTATTACATGTTTGTTACACCTTGTTATTACATGTTTGTTACACATGTTACACACTTTGTTCCCCCTGAATTGTGAAAATAAATGTTTGATTTGGTAAACAGACCATTTCTTCGGGTAAGTGTGATGAGGCCTTCATCCTTCTCCTCTCCTCTTCCATGAAAGGAATCAGATAACCAACAGCCTTCTTCATAACACGAGCTGACTTGATGACCTGCAGATGAAAAATGTGGC
This sequence comes from Telmatherina bonti, assembly GCF_933228915.1. NCBI lineage: Eukaryota > Metazoa > Chordata > Actinopteri > Atheriniformes > Telmatherinidae > Telmatherina > Telmatherina bonti. Next base: position 32,358,953 of record NC_136630.1, on the reverse strand, counting down.
ACTTTAACATCTCTACGACACTGATTGGCTCAACTTGTGGCAGCAGAGGAATAACAAGTTCATCATGAATAATCTGATTGTTGTGTTTCTGTGTTCTGCTGTTCGTGTAAAGGCTTTATTACAACCTGCACAACAAGAATGCAGAAAAACAGGGCTTTTATAAAACTATTAAATAAAACTATCTGATCAGCACACAAACTGAAGAGGATTGTTCCGGTCAGAATGAGCAGTGTGTGTGAATTACTGATGAGATGTAAACATTTATTCTGGGTTTGATTTGCTGCAGGATGTGGAAAGCTGAACTTTTCTGTTTATTTGTTTATTTATTATGGATCCCCCGTTAGTTGTAATCAAGGCAGCAACTAATCTTCCTGGGGTCCATTGCCAAGAAAAATTACAGTCTTAACAATGTATATTCAAAGTTTTAAACATACAATTATATTACGTCACTATGCATCAAAACCATAAAAACGAGTAAAGCTCTTAATAAAACTATGAAGCTTACATTTATGTAGTGCTTTTTTTTAAAATCACTTTTAAAACATTTAGTATTTGTGCAGTTTTTCAGGTAAGGGTAATTTCTTGGATTGCATCCGTACGCAACACACCGCCGCATTGTGCAGCTTCCTTGCTCAGGAACAAGCATGTGACTTGTTGTCACACGTCTTCTGGCAAGATGCCGACTGTTAACACTGATTATTTTCTAATATAATGTCTTGGGTTTCTTACTCCTGCAGACATTTTAAACAAAGTCCAAGAGGGTTTTTATAACCTCTGCTCAATATATAGAGATGAGAGAGCATCATGCATGCTTTCAACAGAAGTCCCCATGGGGCAGAGCAGCGCTACCGAGCGGCTTTGTCTGTAGCCTGAGAAGGTAAAGAAAAGCAGTACCTGTGGCAGGAACATCTTCCCATCTCCAAACAGATCTCCCACCACCTTCATGCCGTTCATCAGGGGCCCCTCGATGATCTGCAGGGGTCGTCTGTAGCGGTGGACCTGAGCTCGACATTCCTCCACGTCTTCCACCACGTGTTTGTCTATTCCCTGGCAATACCACCACAACATGGAGCAAAGGTCAAAATGGGCTCCTTCCAGAAGATCTTCAGGTTGGGGATGTATTCTTCTGCCATGGAAGCACTCTTCTAATCTGGCCGGTGTGTGAGACGGCTGGCTGAGACCAGCCTTCTTCCCGACAGCAGCTGAACTAACCCGAGGGAGGACCATGATGTCTTCACAGCGAGTTAGAGAGCACCAAGTTATCTGACTTATCAGCTCAAAGGGAAAAGGTTCAGTCCTTTATGTGCTCCATGGCTTAGTGTCATCAGGTTGTCCAATAAATCTTAAACTGACACTAATGTTCAATGAGGAACAGCTTTAGAGAGGACGGACGGTTAAAGCATCTTTAAAAGCAAGCATTCAGCTTTACAGAGAGGTGGGCAGGAAAAGAGACTTTCTGCCTGTTTGATATTATTCAGAATACTTATTGCAGAGGGAATGAAAGATATTTTGGAGACGTTCTTTCAGACTGGTGGGACTTTGTAATGTCTGCCTGAAGGTACAACAACTGAAATCGTCATGGTTACTTTCCTGGTCACTATACAGTATGAGCTGCATGGCTATACAGTTCAGACTGAGATATTTAGCTGATTATTTTACTGGCTTGATTGATTACCCAGTTGAGTTTTGTTTTGCGTTTGATAGTGAGGAGGCTGAACCAGGAGGAAACACTGGAAGTAAGTCCAGACTCAACACCACAGTTAAAGAGTCGGTGCCGACACTGAAAGTCCTGAGTTTCCTGAGCAGGGGGAGCCGTTGCTGGGCTTGTAGTAGACTTTGTCAGCGTGTTGTTTGGAGGACAGGCAGGTGTCTATTTCACTTCCGATATCTAAAACCAGTGATCTACTCCACCTATTGACCATAGATGCTGAGGGGTGGGAAGTGAGGTGATGGAGAGGTGTCCCTGTTCTTAGCCATGTTGAGCTCCACATACTTGTCAGAGGAGGTTTGGACCAGGCTGCTGACTGTCTGCTGGTGCTCAGACAGAGCCTGGGTGTTGGTCAAGTGGGCCACCAGGGCTATGTCATCCTTACTTATACAGTTTTGTTTCCCTCCTCTCTTACAGCTGATGTTGGTATAAGCAGAGAACAGAACAGAGACAAAACCTCCCTGGGGCAGTCCTGTGTTTAAAACTCATATTTGAGATTTGATACCATTGAAATAAATGTTGAGGCCTGTTCTTTAAAGAGTTCCCGATCTATAAAATCAGGGTGGGGTGGACCTGGAAGTCAGAGAGGCAATGAAGCAAGGTAGACAGGGTTACAAGCAAAAGACAACTTCCGCTTGATGCAGTCGGTCGCAGGAGACAAGCTAAGACAGATGAAGCTGAAACCTTGCTGCTCTGGGAGAGGACGGAGGCTTCTTCTCTCCCTCCCGTTCCCACTCTGACCTGCTGCTTCTTGTATCGTCAGTCTATCTGTCTGAGCCTCTCTCTGCATTTCCTTCTGATTTAAATCATGGATCTGGTCAGCTGGCCTCTCCATGCAACTCGTCACATCTTTTCTACCAGAAGAACAGGTGAAGTGGGGGTGGAACAGTGGTTACCACTGTGGCCTCACGGCAAGAAGGTCACTGGTTCGATCCAAAGTTTGGACAGTGGCCTTTCTGTGAGGAGTTAGCATGTTCTCCCCGTGTATGTGTGGTTATTTGTCTCTGTGTGGCCCTGCAATGGACTGCTGGGAAACGCTCCAGCTTCCCTGCATTGGCTCTGTAGATTAGGCGGTGAGGATAATTAATGAACAGGTGAAGTGGACCCGCAGGTCCTGATGGAATGCATGCTGCTGAATATGTGATGAAGGTCATGTGCCTGCTGCTTCTTTCTGTGGAGGATTTATGATAACTGGTTTCTGCTGGTTGGTGTGTCGCTGAGTCTGGAAGATCTGTGATGGACTACGCCGAGCAACTAGCAGTTGAACTCATGCAGATGGAAATGGATCGTGAACTGGATGCCAGTCTGGCCCGAACTGGCGGCGGGTCGTGGTTCTGGAGCTCATCTGTTGGGTGGGAAACATCATGGAGAAGCGGTTGCTTGGTTTTGGTGGAAACTGACCCCCGATTCGGCTGTTTTGGAGTCCGACTGAGACCACTAAGGACTCAAAACGGAGCCAAATGAAGCTTAGCTTGACCCAAAACCAAGCTGTTATCTGGATCTGGCTCCTTAACTGGCCTTGGGCAGGCTGGTTATCACGTCTCCTGGAATGTAATGCTGTCTGATGCTCAGTTGCAGAAAAAAGGCCAAGATCTAGAGAACAGAAGCAGGAGACAGAAGCTGCGACTGGCTGGCATTGCAGAAGGAACTGAAGGCAGCAGTGGGAGCTGTAGATCGGGTGCAGACATGAGGTCAGCAGCGCCGCTTTCAACTCTTACTTCATTCACTGTTCGTTTAACCAACAGCAATAACTTTTTCATAACTTTGCTCCCAGACAGCGTTTCTGTGTGTCAGTCAGGTTTCTCTGCTGTACGTCATGTTTTCTCTCCAAACTCGCCACGCTGCACAAAGCCCTGATGCAACAGCATCTGCAACACGCCGCCATCCGTCTGGAACTGCCTCCTAGCACGACCTTCATCTTCCGTTGTTTCTATTCATCACTGGAATCGTCTGATACACAACTTCTTTCTTCGCTTTTCATCAGTAAATCTTTTGTTCTTCACTTGTTTGCGGGAAATTCTGACCAACTGAAAGGCAGTATGGAGGATGTGGCAGCAGGTTTCTTACCTTGATGAGAGCATATTCCAGTCTCTCCTCCGCACCAGCTGCTCTCCACTCGTCTGTTTGAGCCACTTTCTTCCCTCCTTTCACCACCTTCTGCCAACACAAAACAACTTCTGTTATCCAAAGAAAGCCAAAAACTTGTTGGTGCAGACAACCGCCAGCGTTAAACTTGTTCAATATTTTGGAGCAAAAATCTTCTTGCGTGGCGGAAGCCAGCGACTGCCGACTCGGGGCTTTATGGACCAAGAGGTTAGATGCATTCAGTAGAGACCAGACAGCTGACTGGGGAAGCAGGATCCAGTAGACTATGAAGTCCATGTTCCCGCCGTCTCCAGGCTTTTTCTGTCATCTATCGTCCTGAGACCAGCACTCCCTCATCTCGGAGGTCCTCCATGGTGTCGGCGCTTGTTGCCATCTTCTTCTATTTTGTTATTGCTACATGATCAAGCGGGATTTCTGGCTCCGACAACCGGATCGGTTTAACTTTACCACTGATGAAAACCTAGAAGCGCCGCCTCTGGATACCAGAAGTATTGACAGATGTACCTTCAGGCCATCGGCGCGTGCCGAGACAGCGACAGAGGCCTGGAAAGGCATTCCTAAAGCAGCTTCCTGATGGTTTCCCGTGTCTGAAGACGACGACTGAACAGCTTTACATCCCATCATGACTCAAACCGAAATAAAAATCACAATGTACAGTGCCTTGCAAAAGTATTCACCCCCCCTTGGCCTTTTACCTAATTTGTTACATTGCAACCTCTAAATTGACTATTTTTTTCAAATGAGAATTATATTTGATGGATCTGCACAAAACAGTCCAAGTTTTGAAGTGAAATGAGAAATATAAAAAAAATTAAAAAAATAAAAAACTCAAAATTGCCATGTGCATATGAATTCACCCCCTTTGTTATGAAGGCCCTAAAATGCTCTGGTTCAACCAATTACCTTCAGAAGTCACACTATGAGTGAAACAAAGTTCATCTGTGTCCAGTCTAAGTGTCACGTGATCTATCAGTATATCTACACCTCTTCTGAAAGGCCTCAGAGGCTGCAACATCTAATGAAGAGGCGCTGCTAACCAAACACCACGATGAAGACCAAAGAACTCTCCAAACACGTCAGAGACAAAGTTGTTGAGAAGTACAAGTCTGGGTTAGGTTATAAAAAAATATCTAAATCTTTGATAATCCCCAGGAGCACCATAAAATCCATCATCGTCAAATGGAAAGAACATGGCACCACAACAAACCTGCCAAGAGAGGGCCGCCCACCAAAACTGACAGACAGGGCAAGGAGGGCGTTAATCAGAGAGGCAGCCCAGAGACCGAAGGTAACCGTGGAGGAGCTGCAGAGTTCCACAGCAGAGGCTGGAGTATCTGTCCACAGAGCTGAGCTTTATGGAAGGGTGGCCAGAAGAAAGCCATTACTTTCTGCTAAAAATAAGAAGCATGTTTTGACTTTGCGCAAAGGCATGTGGGAGATTGTCAAAATGTATGGAGAGAGGTGCTCTGGTCAGATGAGACTAAAGTTGAGCTTTTTGGCCATCAAGGAAAACAGTATGTCTGGCGCACACCTAACACATCCCATCACCCCAAGAACACCATCCCCACAGTGAAACATGGTGGTGGCAGCATCATGTTGTGGGGATGTTTTTCAGCAGCAGGCACTGGGAAACTGGTCCGAGTCGAGGGAAAGATGGATGGTGCTGAATACAGAAATATTCTTGAGCAAAACCTCTATGAATCTGTCAGAGATCTGAGACCAGGACGGAGGTTCACCTTCCAGCAGGACAATGACCCCAAGCACACTGCTAAAGCAACACTTGAGTGGCTTAAGGAGAAAAATGTAAATGTGTTGGAATGGCCTAGTCAAAGTCCAGACCTCAATCCAATTGAGAAACTGTGGTCGGACTTAAAGATTTCTGTTCATAAGCACAAACTATCAAACCCGAAGGAGCTGGAGCAGTTTTCCCTTGAAGAATGGGCAAAAATCCCAGTGGCAAGATGTGGTACACTCATAGAGACTTATCAAAAACTACTTGCAGCTGTGATCGTCGCAAAAGGTGGCTCTGCAAAGTACTGACATTGGGGGGGTGAATACTTATGCATAATTATGTTTTATGTTCTTCTGTCTCATTTATTATTTGCTTCACAAAAAAAAATCATATCACGTCTTCAAAGTTGTGTACATGTTCTGTAAGTTAAATGATGCAAACCCCTGAACAATCCATTTTGATTCCAGGCTGTGGGGTAACGAAACACAAAAAATGTCAAGGGGGGTGAATACTTTTGCAAGGCACTGTATAAACATGTCATACCCCCCCACCTCCACATACACACCCCCCAACCCCACTCTCTTACATCCCATCCACAATCTATTCGCTCCCGCACGCCCTCATCTTTCCTTCCCAACATGTCCCGTGTGGGACGCCCCTGGGGGCCCTGATCAGTAAGGCCCTTATCAGGGCCCCCACAGCTACCGCCCACCACCTCCAGCACGCCAGACCCAGCCAACCCAGCAACCCCGAGCCCCCAGAGCCAGCAGAGTTCTCCCCCCAGCCAGGCCAGTCCAGACCCAGATATACTGGGCCGCCCCGCCCCGCCCCCGAAGTTCTGAACAGTGACTGATCAGTGCGACTCAGGTGTGTTGGAGCAGGGATACGTGGAAACCGGAACTGGGTACCCCTAGCTATCCCAGCAACCACTGGGCAAGAGGCTGGTTCCACTCTGGACAGGTCGCCAGTCAATCACAGGGTGAATGATGAATATTTTGTCGATATTACATGCCAAAATGAAAGTAAACATTCAGTGCATGTGGAAATACGTCATCATGCTCAGTGGCAGCATCGTCGCATCAGATACGGCATTAAAACAAGTTCATTCAAAATAAGTTTCATGAATATCAGTCCATAATCGTCACAGGGAAGAATGAAAGCGTGTGAAATGCAAACATTTCCCGCCTGTGGTTGCATGTTGACAGGCTGGAATGGAGGCAGGCAGCCGACATGGAAGGGTACGTCATGAAGTTCAGCAGAATGAGCCACGTGTTGGATACCAAGATGAACGGGACCCCAGCGAAATGTCGGAAAACCACCTCTTCAGATCGTAAAAACTTTAGAAATATTTGACTTTTTTTTCCAATGTAGGTGTTTCCATGAGCGGGTTTTTATGGCGATATTTAGTTTTTGTGCAGTTCCAGGTGTGATGGAAACGCAGGTTTTCAGTGTGGGAGGGGGTCTGAAGCCAGATGCAGTCGACAGACTCGTCTTTTGCAAAAAATGTGTAAATTAAACAAGAATGTTATAACACGTGTTAGAAATATAGCTTTCAGGGATTTTTAAAAATAGTATTTGGTCAATTTTCTCTAAACCCTTTGTTTTTTGCATAATTGTTTGCATTGCAAAGTTTGTGCTGCTGGACCGAACCGGAAAGGACAGAAGAGGGACAGAAAGAGAATCGAAAAGAGAAAACAGAAAACACCTTGTAGAGAGAAAAAGAGAAAGAAAAAAGAAAGAATGAAAAAGAGAACAACCTACATACATGTACATAAGCACACACACACACTTATAAATACACACATCACGTTAACATGTTAAGTGTAAAGAAACATTCATTTTTATTCCCTCATTGCCAATGTGGGAAATTGTTTTGGTTATTTAATGTCAAAATACTCTAAAAGGAATCACTATTTTTCTTCCGAGAGGAGGTACTTTTATTCATTATTTATCAGTTTTTTATTTTAGAATAAAGTTACACAGGTGAAGTGAGGCCCATTAAACGTATGATGAAAAGTTAAAATAAACTATCTCACAGTGGAAACGCACTAAGTACAAACATGATGCTTGTTATGTTTGCAGCGGCAGCGCCTGCATCTCTTTTTACTGTCTTGTTTTACAGCTTGTTTAGCTGCACTTTGAATTCAGGAAAACTCCTAAGCTGACTGCAATAACAGCAGTTTTGACGTTTGTAATTTATTATTTTTTCTTTACAGTAAGGGAAAAAATTGATTAAAATTAGAAATTGGATTTGGTTTTTAAAAAAATGTGAGTTTTTATTTTCCGGCCGTACCGCCAGCCCTACTGTTACGGTGCTGTTACCGCTGCTCCATCTTGTCCTACGGTGTGTGTGCATGGTTCAGCAGCAGATAAAGCAGTGCTCCAGGTGGTCGTCGCCACAGCCAGCTGCCATGTGTCCTCTCTGCAGGATCTGCACAGTTCCCACTCTCTCAGCAAAACACAAAGTACCCAGGGACCCACCGCTCCCACATACACTCTACCAACTGCTGCCTTCTGGCAGGCACTTCAGGACATCACAAACAAGGACGACTGCTTGAAAAGATGTTTTTATGGCAGGGCCAGATCTGCAGTCAATGAGACACAGTGAGCTCCTATAGGACCTGTGCATATGTAGCTTTGCATGTGTACCTGTGCACATCTGTGTGCATACCTGTGCATATGCCAGAAGCTTCTCCGTAGCATCTGCGTCTCGGTTCCAGATGAGGTTTTCACACAGCAACAGCAGCTCCTTATCAATGTCATCATACACCGGCAGGTTCCCAGCATTCACGATCCCCATATCCATCCCATCCTGGAAGAAGAAACAGCAAGTGGGCTCCTCCCTCCATTCATTCATCCCTCCCTCCCTCCATCCTTCCATCCATCTTCTGCCGCTTATTCAGGGTCGGGTCGCGGGGGCAGCAGCCTAAGTAAGGAAGCTCAGACTTCCCTCTCCCCAGCCACATCTGCCAACTCTGCGGGGGGGGCAGCGATGAGCCACCTCAACTGGTTCCTCTCGATGCGGAGGAGCAGCGGCTCTACTCTGATCTCCTCCCGGATGACTGAGCTCCTCACCTTATCTCTAAGGGTGAGCCCGGCCACCCTGCGGAGGAAACTCATTTCAGCCGCCTGTATACGAGATCTCCTTCTTTCGGTCACGACCCACAGCTCATGACCATAGGTGAGGGTAGGAACGTAGATCGACTGGTAAATGGAGAGCTTTACCTTCTGGCTCAGCTCCTTCTTCACCACGACAGACCGGCGCAGAGTCCGCATTACTGCAGACGCCGCACCGATCTTTCACATAAAATTCCAAAGGAACGGGGGATTCTCATGGTGATGAGGTGGAACGGGAGGTTCTCATGGTGATGAGGTGGAACGGGAGGTTCTCATCGTGATGAGGTGGAACGGGAGGTTCTCATCGTGATGAGGTGGAACGGGAGATTCTCATGGTGATGAGGTGGAACGGGAGGTTCTCATGGTGATGAGGTGGAACGGGAGGTTCTCATGGTGATGAGGTGGAACGGGAGATTCTCATGGTGATGAGGTGGAACGGGAGGTTCTCATGGTGATGAGGTGGAACGGGAGATTCTCATGGTGATGAGGTGGAACGGGAGGTTCTCATGGTGATGAGGTGGAACGGGAGGTTCTCATGGTGATGAGGTGGAACGGGAGGTTCTCATGGTGATGAGGTGGAACGGGAGATTCTCATGGTGATGAGGTGGAACGGGAGATTCTCATGGTGATGAGGTGGAACGGGAGGTTCTCATGGTGATGAGGTGGAACGGGAGATTCTGATGGTGATGAGGTGGAACGGGAGATTCTCATGGTGATGAGGTGGAACGGGAGGTTCTCATGGTGATGAGGTGGAACGGGAGGTTCTCATGGTGATGAGGTGGAACGGGAGGTTCTCATGGTGATGAGGTGGAACGGGAGGTTCTCATGGTGATGAGGTGGAACGGGAGGTTCTCATGGTGATGAGGTGGAACGGGAGGTTCTCATGGTGATGAGGTGGAACGGGAGGTTCTCATCGTGATGAGGTGGAACGGGAGGTTCTCATGGTGATGAGGTGGAACGGGAGGTTCTCATGGTGATGAGGTGGAACGGGAGGTTCTCATGGTGATGAGGTGGAACGGGAGGTTCTCATGGTGATGAGGTGGAACGGGAGGTTCTCATGGTGATGAGGTGGAACGGGAGATTCTCATGGTGATGAGGTGGAACGGGAGGTTCTCATGGTGATGAGGTGGAACGGGAGGTTCTCATGGTGATGAGGTGGAACGGGAGGTTCTCATGGTGATGAGGTGGAACGGGAGGTTCTCATGGTGATGAGGTGGAACGGGAGATTCTAATGGTTATGAGGTGGAACGGGAGATTCTCATGGTGATGAGGTGGAACGGGAGATTCTCATGGTGATGAGGTGGAACGGGAGGTTCTCATGGTGATGAGGTGGAACGGGAGATTCTCATGGTGATGAGGTGGAACGGGAGATTCTCATGGTGATGAGGTGGAACGGGAGATTCTCATGGTGATGAGGTGGAACGGGAGATTCTCATGGTGATGAGGTGGAACGGGAGATTCTCATGGTGATGAGGTGGAACGGGAGATTCTCATGGTGATGAGGTGGAACAGGAGGTTCTCATGGTGATGAGGTGGAACGGGAGGTTCTCATGGTGATGAGGTGGAACAGGAGATTCACTGGGCATTTATCTTAAAAAATCTTCAGTGTTGGTTTGATGATAACAAAGTTGCGTGGAAAGGCATAGAACAGGACCTAATAGCATCACTGAAGTTGAAGGACTTCCTTTTGGTGGATACGAGCTACAAAAAGTGTAATCACTATTATAGCCCAATTCAATCGCATATGCTGCGGGTGTTCAGGGCTGCTAAGAAATATCTAAAAGTTGAGACGCTGTGGTACAAATCTTACCCTCTATAGAATAACAACCATCTACTAACCGGGGGGAAACGTTTGTCAACACGAACTGGGAAAATAAAGGAATCAAACCTCTTCAAGACATCAGTGGAGAAAGCAATATTCTTGATTTCCAGGAATTGGTATCTCGATTTGGTGTAGATAAACACTCCCGTTTCTTTTACTTTAGATTAAATTCAGCTTGTAAGTCTTATCGGGTTCCCTGGGGGACAGAATTAGAGGATTATCCTATTTTGGCCTGCATACAGAAAGCCCCTCGACACATGGTGTCATTCATTAAAGACAGACTCAGTTCTGATGATCCTATGTGGACAGCAGGAATGAAAACCTGGCAGAGAGAAGTGAGGAAACTTAGACTGGAAAACCATTTGGGATAATTTGTTTGGCTCATCACAAAACCCAAATCATCAGTATATTCTTCTTAAATTTAGCCAAATAGCCTATATAACTCCCAATACTAGACATAAAATGGGATTAAGTCTGGATCCATATTGTCCGTTTTGCCCCCGGGGAACCCTGGGCTCTTTTGCACATATTGTATGGGATTGCCCATAAATTTTGTTTTTGTGAAGAAAGTGATAACTACTATATCCACACTAATAGGGGTATACCTCCCATTTGAACCTACTGTACATATCTTAAATAATGACTCACAGCTTTCCCTTACAACTAAGTCCCGGAAAACCTGGCAAACAGGACTAACGGCAGCAAAAAGAATGATTGTTCTGCGTTAGAAACCTCCTGACGTTATCTCTGAAAGCCACTGGCTTAAAGGCTTTCAGGATATTGCCTACCTGAAACTATGTACAGCAAGAATAAATGGTGCTCATTAAGATACTATTACTATGTGGAACAACCTGATATTGGACCTAACAGATCTCCTGCTGAAATGGAAATAATGTTTAACTGCTGCAGGGTGGTGGTGGGTTGGGTGTGTGTGTTTGTGTGTGTGTGTGTGTGTTGGGGGGGGGGGGGGGGGGGGGGGGGCGCGCTTTATTATTGATTATGTTATGTAAGTGAACTATGATTTTTACTGGACATAAACTATGTGAGGAAGATACAGGCATCCCCTCACTAATCAGGTGCTGCTTTGTCACTCACAGACATGTACATATCCCTTTGTTTCTTTTTCTGTTGTATTTATTCACTAATGATGGATCCTATTTAGTTGAACGACACAATAATTTGGTTTGTTTTCAGTATATGTTTTGGTTGGCTTCTAACCTCTCTCTCTCTGTCTCTCTGAGGTGATCTTGGAGATCAGCGGTGTCATGGAGGCGCGCCCATGAATGTTGCTGACAAGGGCCTGGTGTGCTTAATTAGTTGGTTGGAAAAAACCAAATGGCCTGAGGAGAGGGGGGAGATTGGGGAAGAAGTAGTTCATCTTTATTAAAGTAAAAGGATAATGTGTGATGTAATTTAGTCTTTCTCTAGCTGTATTTAGAGTATTGTATGTTTTTAGGTTTGTACTTGTGAATGTGCTCTTGTGTTGGGCATTAATGGATATGGTTATATACTGGTGGAGGAATGAGAACTGTAAAAAGGGGGAAAGGTGTCTGTGCATGTGAAACTGAAAAAAAAAATCAAAGTAAAAAGAAACCGAGCTCTGCCAATTTTGGAGTCCCGTGGTTCTTCCTCCTCTTCTTCCTTTGACTGTGCACCTGAGGGGACGTCGCCATTCTGCACTCCCTAAGGTTAAAACCTGACAAACTACAATAAAAATTTAATGAGAAAAAAAGGATGTGGTGGAACAGGAGATTTTCATTTCATAGGTTTCTGTTGATGTGTTCTGTTTTGCTTTTGTCTGGGTTTTTGGTTTGCTGAGTACACCTGGTTTGATTTGTTCATTTGCGTCATCTGGTCCCTGTTACTTTGCTTGTGTACATACACGTTTTGCCTTTATTGACTGATTTCCACTTCATTGTTCCACTTTTCAATTCTATTCTTTATGTCTTCCTAGTGTTCATTTTCAAATGACCTGTTATTGATATTAAAACTATGTTTCTTCATTTTGGAGGTTGATAATCAGATGATTTAAAATCTGGGTAGATGTTGACCAGTGAACAATATGCTGGAAAGAATGGCAGCAGAAGGTTCACGACCACTGTAGCAGGTATATGATATGTAGCCATATTCACCTTAATAGCATGATAGAGAAATGCACCATGCATAGCTTCTCTGATGGCCTCCATACCTCTGAAGGAGAAGGACAGGTTGGACAGACCTCCACTCACCCTGGCTCCTGGTAAAGTATCCTAAAAACAAAACAGGGTGTGATCATGTCTGACTGTTGGGCCTAAAATTACTGGACATTAACATTTATTCATGACAGTAATTTTACACTGATACTCCGAAGGTAACAGAATAAATGTTAAATGAATACCACACTCAGAAGTTACTGAGAAATTAACCAAGTATAAAATAATTCATACGTTTCCGTAGAAACTAGCAGGACCTTCACCTCTGTAGAGACTAGCAGGACCTTCACCTCTGTAGAGACTAGTAGGACCTTCACCTCTGTAGAGACTAGCAGGACCTTCACCTCTGTAGAGACTAGCAGGACCTTCACCTCTGTAGAGACTAGCAGGACCTTCACCTCTGTAGAGACTAGCAGGACCTTCACCTCTGTAGAGACTAGCAGGACCTCCACCTCTGTAGAGACTAGCAGGACCTTCACCTCTGTAGAGACTAGTAGGACCTTCACCTCTGTAGAGACTAGCAGGACCTTCACCTCTGTAGAGACTAGCAGGACCTTCACCTCTGTAGAGACTAGTAGGACCTTCACCTCTGTAGAGACTAGCAGGACCTTCACCTCTGTAGAGACTAGCAGGACCTCCACCTCTGTAGAGACTAGCAGGACCTTCACCTCTGTAGAGACTAGTAGGACCTTCACCTCTGTAGAGACTAGCAGGACCTTCACCTCTGTAGAGACTAGCAGGACCTTCACCTCTGTAGAGACTAGTAGGACCTTCACCTCTGTAGAGACTAGCAGGACCTTCACCTCTGTAGAGACTAGCAGGACCTTCACCTCTGTAGAGACTAGCAGGACCTTCACCTCTGTAGAGACTAGCAGGACCTTCACCTCTGTAGAGACTAGCAGGACCTTCACCTCTGTAGAGACTAGCAGGACCTTCACCTCTGTAGAGACTAGCAGGACCTTCACCTCTGTAGAGACTAGTAGGACCTTCACCTCTGTAGAGACTAGCAGGACCTTCACCTCTGTAGAGACTAGTAGGACCTTCACCTCTGTAGAGACTAGCAGGACCTTCACCTCTGTAGAGACTAGCAGGACCTTCACCTCTGTAGAGACTAGTAGGACCTTCACCTCTGTAGAGACTAGCAGGACCTTCACCTCTGTAGAGACTAGTAGGACCTTCACCTCTGTAGAGACTAGCAGGACCTTCACCTCTGTAGAGACTAGCAGGACCTTCACCTCTGTAGAGACTAGCAGGACCTTCACCTCTGTAGAGACTAGCAGGACCTTCACCTCTGTAGAGACTAGCAGGACCTTCACCTCTGTAGAGACTAGCAGGACCTTCACCTCTGTAGAGACTAGCAGGACCTTCACCTCTGTAGAGACTAGCAGGACCTTCACCTCTGTAGAGACTAGCAGGACCTTCACCTCTGTAGAGACTAGCAGGACCTTCACCTCTGTAGAGACTAGCAGGACCTTCACCTCTGTAGAGACTAGCAGGACCTTCACCTCTGTAGAGACTAGCAGGACCTTCACCTCTGTAGAGACTAGCAGGACCTTCACCTCTGTAGAGACTAGCAGGACCTTCACCTCTGTAGAGACTAGCAGGACCTTCACCTCTGTAGAGACTAGCAGGACCTTCACCTCTGTAGAGACTAGCAGGACCTTCACCTCTGTAGAGACTAGCAGGACCTTCACCTCTGTAGAGACTAGCAGGACCTTCACCTCTGTAGAGACTAGCAGGACCTTCACCTCTGTAGAGACTAGCAGGACCTTCACCTCTGTAGAGACTAGCAGGACCTTCACCTCTGTAGAGACTAGCAGGACCTTCACCTCTGTAGAGACTAGCAGGACCTTCACCTCTGTAGAGACTAGCAGGACCTTCACCTCTGTAGAGACTAGCAGGACCTTCACCTCTGTAGAGACTAGCAGGACCTTCACCTCTGTAGAGACTAGCAGGACCTTCACCTCTGTAGAGACTAGCAGGACCTTCACCTCTGTAGAGACTAGCAGGACCTTCACCTCTGTAGAGACTAGCAGGACCTTCACCTCTGTAGAGACTAGCAGGACCTTCACCTCTGTAGAGACTAGCAGGACCTTCACCTCTGTAGAGACTAGCAGGACCTTCACCTCTGTAGAGACTAGCAGGACCTTCACCTCTGTAGAGACTAGCAGGACCTTCACCTCTGTAGAGACTAGTAGGACCTTCACCTCTGTAGAGACTAGTAGGACCTTCACCTCTGTAGAGACTAGCAGGACCTTCACCTCTGTAGAGACTAGCAGGACCTTCACCTCTGTAGAGACTAGCAGGACCTTCACCTCTGTAGAGACTAGCAGGACCTTCACCTCTGTAGAGACTAGCAGGACCTTCACCTCTGTAGAGACTAGCAGGACCTTCACCTCTGTAGAGACTAGCAGGACCTTCACCTCTGTAGAGACTAGTAGGACCTTCACCTCTGTAGAAACTAGTAGGACCTTCACCTCTGTAGAAACTAGCAGGACCTTCACCTCTGTAGAGACTAGCAGGACCTTCACCTCTGTAGAGACTAGCAGGACCTTCACCTCTGTAGAAACTAGCAGGACCTTCACCTCTGTAGAAACTAGTAGGACCTTCACCTCTGTAGAAACTAGCAGGACCTTCACCTCTGTAGAGACTAGCAGGACCTTCACCTCTGTAGAGACTAGCAGGACCTTCACCTCTGTAGAGACTAGCAGGACCTTCACCTCTGTAGAAACTAGCAGGACCTTCACCTCTGTAGAAACTAGGAGGACCTTCACCTCTGTAGAAACTAGCAGGACCTTCACCTCTGTAGAGACTAGCAGGACCTTCACCTCTGTAGAGACTAGCAGGACCTTCACCTCTGTAGAAACTAGTAGGACCTTCACCTCTGTAGAGACTAGCAGGACCTTCACCTCTGTAGAGACTAGCAGGACCTTCACCTCTGTAGAGACTAGCAGGACCTTCACCTCTGTAGAGACTAGCAGGACCTTCACCTCTGTAGAAACTAGTAGGACCTTCACCTCTGTAGAAACTAGCAGGACCTTCACCTCTGTAGAAACTAGTAGGACCTTCACCTCTGTAGAGACTAGCAGGACCTTCACCTCTGTAGAGACTAGCAGGACCTTCACCTCTGTAGAAACTAGTAGGACCTTCACCTCTGTAGAAACTAGCAGGACCTTCACCTCTGTAGAAACTAGTAGGACCTTCACCTCTGTAGAGACTAGCAGGACCTTCACCTCTGTAGAGACTAGCAGGACCTTCACCTCTGTAGAGACTAGCAGGACCTTCACCTCTGTAGAGACTAGTAGGACCTTCACCTCTGTAGAGACTAGCAGGACCTTCACCTCTGTAGAGACTAGTAGGACCTTCACCTCTGTAGAGACTAGCAGGACCTTCACCTCTGTAGAGACTAGCAGGACCTTCACCTCTGTAGAAACTAGCAGGACCTTCACCTCTGTAGAGACTAGCAGGACCTTCACCTCTGTAGAAACTAGTAGGACCTTCACCTCTGTAGAGACTAGCAGGACCTTTTTTTTTTTTTTAACTAGCATGAAACTGAAACTACGTACAGAGATTGTCTATAGCGACACACGTCACACTCTGAGAAGTATAATGGATTTAAATATATTACCATCGTGTTTTTTTCTTTTTTGCTGTTGTAACGAATAACGACGCAAGACAATAAAAATATATCAGAGTAAAAGTATCACAGTGATCCAAAATATACAGTGGAGTAAAAGTGGAAGCAGGAGAGAAAAAGTAATACTTCAATAAAGTAGAGATCCTACATTTTTACTAAAGTACAGCAGTGAAGTAGTTCTACTTCATTACTATACATCTATGATGATTAATTGCACAGGTAGAATCATACGAGACAGATTGTCAGGGTTTTTTAGAGCTGGGATAAAAACAGTAAGACACGATGTGTGACTGTGGCTGCTAGCTGCCAGAGTTTCCGTCCCACAGTGATGAGATGGACATCTTTGTACCCAGCAGAGTGTCTGCTTTCATACGACACCTTGTTCATGTGGACAAATGATCAGAACTCTGACGGTGATGTGCTGAAGCTGTCTTTCATTGGACTGCTTGGAGTTTGAACAGGGTTTGGTTTGGATGCTGATGCTTGCTGGTCTTTTAGCTGAGTCTCTCCCTGCCATGATGCTATGCTAACTGTTAGCATTGCTGCTTCCTTCAAGGATCTGCTGGACTGTAGGCTTTCACACTGATTGTTTACAGGGGGTTTATTAGGAGGAGCTGTTGTGTTACCTTGATTAGCTTGGTGGCCCTGAGGAAGTTTACAGCATATTGGTTGTGTTCCTCCATGCCGGTACCAATGGTTAGGATGTTGGGGTCAAAGATGATGTCATTGGGATCGAAGCCCACCTTGTTGACCAGCAGCCAGTATGCCCGAGTGCAGATCTCCACCTTCCGGTGTGTATCTGTGGCCTGGAGATGACAGTCCAGCTGGCAGTAAATATGTGTTGGAGTTTGGTCAAAGGTGTGTGTCGTCTTACCTGACCCTCCTCGTCGAAGGCCATGACCACCACAGCAGCTCCATAACGCTTCACTGTGGCGGCTCTGAGCAGGAACTCCTCCTCTCCTTCTTTGAGACTGATGCTGTTGACGATGCACTTCCCTTGACAGCACTTCAGCCCAGCCTCGATCACAGAGAAGTTAGAAGAGTCGATGCACAGAGGAACCTGAGGATGTCAGCCCAGAACTCCATCAACATGACAGGAAAAAACCACAATCAGTCAGCGATTTCTCAGACCACTTCAATATCAGATAAACCGTTAGGAGTTCCTCTGCACATGCCAGATTTCACTTCACCTGGCAATGAAAACACCTCCACTAATTAGTCCAACAGATTAGGAACGCACCATGTTCGAATTCTGGCCCACAACCAATACCGCATCACCACCAAGAATGAGTTCATTAAAAGATGCACAAGGTAAATATCCAACCAAGTTTCATGTCACACACTAAGCACACGGCTGTGAAAACACCAACAAGGACCCGAGGAAAAAAGGACCGAAGGAGACGTCTCAGAGTCCAGGTAGCGGGAAGAGCCTGCAGTGCATCTTTAAACTGGACTATTCTTGGATTCATTTCATCAAATATTGCACATGATCTCATGCCAGCTCACATGAGGAACTCTTACCCGGGCAACATCTGGCTCAGAGGCAATGAAGTTACAGAATCGGGCCATGGCCGTCTGTCCCTCCAGCATGCCTTCATCCATGTTTATATCCAGGACCTGGGCTCCCATCTGCACCTGGGCTTTAGCGATGCTCAGAGCTTCCTGGAAATCAAACACAAGATCACACATCTAGCGTGGAACCAGAAACTTCTAGCACCCTCAACCCGAGAACAGGCTGCATCAGTCCAAGCTGGGCAAACATACGGTCCGAGGGCAAGAACTGGTCCACCAGAAGGTCTAATCTGCACCATGAATGTTGTCAATATGAACACGATGTCAACTTTACTATCATCCATTTTTTAACTTTGTGAAACACTTTAATAACAGCTTTTAAAATAACTAATATAATAAAACTAATCAAATCAAAGTAACTAATATCTAATGTGTCTAGGGGAAGTATTAATATTTCCAGTTTAATATTAAACATGTTAGAGGATAACTTCTACCATGTTTTCCATCTTCACAAGAGGTGGTCAGGATTACTACACACATGTGGAAATGGACATGTGTATACATTTAAAAAAAACTTCCAGTTCATACAATATTAAAAGTAATCCAACCTTTTCTGGGATTGATTTGCTCCTGTAGAGTTAGAATGGTTCAAGTTGACATGTATGTAAAATGTAAAACTGGAATCATGGCCTCATCAGATCATAGACTCATTGTATGTATATTTAAATCTCATAAGTATGACAAATACTTTAACTTGGAGGCTTCACTCAAGCGTATTTATTGGAAAAATGAAGGATGAAATAAAAGGAAATCTTGTTATATCTGTATGGAAATGATAAATGGGAAGTTTCCCCAAGCGGGCAAAGCAATCGTAAGAGGAAAAATGATTAGGGTCCAACCAATATATCGGCTGGCCGATATTATCGGCCGATATGGAGGTCCAGGGTGATATCGGCAATCAGTAAAAAAAATTGCTGATTTTGATTTATTGTTGTCATGTATTTGTTTCTGAGACTGCCAAGTTAAAATGTAATTGGGCTACTTATCCAGCAGATGGCGCCCATGCTGGATAAGTAGCGGGGGCGGGGTCATCCTTGCTCATGGCTGCCTACCGTGGAAACCGAGACAGAGCAAACCGGACGGTGAAACAGATCGCAGCTGAGTCAAGTAAAGTCACGTCTGCTCACCAGTATTTTATATTTAGTCACTGGTAAGTTGAAATGTTAAACACAGTGATGTTTTCCCTCTTACATTCTCTACAGACTTGTCATTGCGTGCCTCGTGGCCGCGCTGCGTTTAAAGTTACGATCATTTTTACCATGCTAAAAATTTAGCATGCACAAATAAAATGTGAAGCATAGCTGTCTAAGTGCATAAAAGCATCATAACTGGAGTGTTTTTAGTGAAAAAGTAAAGTTATCGTGTTTCTTTCTCTTTCTTAAAATAAGTCT
The DNA here is from genome assembly GCF_933228915.1 of Telmatherina bonti. NCBI lineage: Eukaryota > Metazoa > Chordata > Actinopteri > Atheriniformes > Telmatherinidae > Telmatherina > Telmatherina bonti. Next base: position 32,339,676 of record NC_136630.1, on the reverse strand, counting down.
AGTCTTCATTAAACGGCTCTTTGCCATCATAAAAACATGTAGCAACCTGCTCTGTTAATACATCCATCCACACGCTGGGTTCTACTGTTACTGCTATAGTAGTGCAGTACATCCCACCATGCAACATTTTCAGGCCCAAGCATGATTAATATTATATATACAATCAGAAAGATATTGGTGTTTTGTGACGGATAGACAGACTGGACAGACTATGCTGAAGTTAAATAGCGACGATCGTCATGATCTCTAAAAATAGCCATAATCTGACGGCTGTTTTTCCAACAGTGTCTTTAAAAATGACGACTTTACATGTTATAGAGGCGCCCCCAAAACCCCCGTAGTCATGAGGAAAGTCATCAGAGTGAGGAAAACTTGATGTTTTACAGCGAGGAAAGCCGTGCTTAGTGTTTAGCCTGGTGAACGTGTGTGAAAGTTGGCGGCTGCGTGCCATTTACACAACTTCTGAATACTTATTATTAGTGGTGCAACGGATCATCATTGATCTGTGATCCGTTCGGATCAGTATCTACGGTTCGGCACACACGTGATCTGCGGATTGACATGAAAAAATAAAAGAAAGCTGCGTGCATAATCGTTCCACACAAGTGCAGCGTGGTCATGGCGAGCGGAGGAACTTGAACGCCCCGGTTCATGTGTGGGAACACTTTGGTTTCCCTGTCAGATACGATGAAGAAGGAAAGAGGTCAGCTGATAAAACGGTGACGGTGTGTCGGAACTGTGGAATAAGAAAACCGGATTTAGATTTTTTAGATCAGTGAATAATTCAGATCGTTCATGGTGTCTAACAGGTAGACATGAGTTTAAGAATGAGCTGAGAATGTAGTGTTTTAGCTTTGAGTCATTTTTTAAACATTTTTTTCTGGTGGATGGATTTATCGGCCATTATATCGGCTATCGGCTCTAAAGTCTTTACATCGGTATCGAAGAATCCATATCGGTCGGGTCCTACAAATTATTAGAAAATTAGGGTTACAAAAGAGGCTCAGGCAGTAAAAATCTCAAACAGAACTTCTTAGAAGAACAAAAGTAATAATAAATACTGAGCTAGAAATTACTCATAAGATGTAAGAAATTAAAAATCACCTTAATGAGTCAGACATTCAAAAGAAAGTAAGCTTCTTAAAACACATAATATGAAGGTGGCAGCAAATCAGCCAAAAAGCTAGCATATGAAAATAAAAGTCCAAAAGCCAAACAGGTAAAACATGATTATCCGGAAATTTCCAGTTGTTCGGGAAAGTAAACAAACAGACAAAAAACTGTACTTTCAAGTGCTTTATAAATACAAACCGGCTTCACTAAGACCTGGTGACGATATTTCTATTGTGGCCCTCCGGCACTGCGGAGGGGCAGCATGAATCACCAGCTGCCAGTGGGTCTGACGTACCCCTCAGAAATCAACCATCAAATGGTCTAAAGAGACCCGACAATAGAGCAAAGAAAGGGGAATATGAGGACAAGAGGAAAACAGCAATTAAACCTTGATGAAGATGCTCTCCCCGACACCCCCCCGGGAATACAACGATACCATCGCTCTCTTGGTCCTAAGCCACCACAGATGCGTCTTCTTAAGCAAGACTACATGAATGATACACTGGCAAAGAGGAAGGCCTATACTTCCATCAGGAGCCACACTCCACCCGGCTTGGCTCCATGTGCACCTTGACATTGTCACAGTCATCTACAAAGACATACAAGAAGCCTTTGCTGACCTGAAAGCAAGAAGGGCAATCGATGCGGTAACCCCAAATTCTGTGACACAGTCACAGGGAAAAGGACGGCGAACAACGTGGGAAACTGTAGGGCTCGACATAACAGAGAGGCTGAAACACATCCAGGAAAGACTAAAGGAATTCCATCGCAAGAGCACAACATTTCTGAGGTTTTGCTCTTTACCATCACCTGCATACCTTCATCTTTTCGGCAGATCGAGGTGACATGATTGTGAAAAGAGAGCTGGGGGTCAAACTTTACCCCAAGGTTTTTAACAGAGAGATAGAGAGGAATGGTGTGACCAACAAATGAAATGGATGCGAGAGGGGAAGGGACGGAGTTGGTTCGGCATTCCAGTTTGAATGTTTATGAGCTGTTTTGCTGCAGGAAGTTTGGCCTGATCCACATCTTTACCTCCACCAGGCAGGAGCTGAGATGGGAAACAGAGGATTGGGGGAAGCTGTAGTGTGATGGGGTTCTTGGTTGTTCCCCACAAATCTGGCACTTTCTGGACTTGGTTTAAGGTGGTTTATTGTACTCCCAGTAAATTCACCAATGTGCACCCATATTTGCAGTGAGAAAATATGTACCACAAATATCTGGTCTAGCAATACATATCTAAAATCCATAAACAATACACAGGTGTAAACGTCATCAACATTTCCCACATTTGAAACATACATTAAGATAAGATTCTGGCGTACTGCGGTGTTCAGTGAGTCCTAAAGGTGACGTCACTGCCACACTGCGACATCCTTTGGACACATAAATCCCATGAAACCAATTACTCAGTTTGTTGCAAATGCCCAGCTGACCTACACCCAGTAGGTTCCCCTCCTGTAATCTAATCCCAGTAACAAAAGCTATTAGGTGGGCACCCCCAACAATCATCCCATTAATTAACTGGCACAGAGGCTACGGGTACCTGCAGGTGAAAATCTGGGGATAGAACACTCCAAGACTCATTCAGGTAGGTGGGTGTAGATGTGGGCGTCTGTGAGAAGGTGGCTTAATCACATGGAAGGAGTGACTCTAATGTAGAGCTGTGTGTCGTCAGCATAGCAATGCAAGTTAATCCCACGCTTAATGACGATATGGTCGAAGGGGAACATGTAGAGAGTGAAGAGGGTCCGGAGCCCTGGGGGGACACCAGGTGACTGTGGGAGGTCTAGCTTTTGTGTCTCCCAAGACCACATTCTCAGTCCTATCAGTGAGGTACGAGTGGAACCAGAGCAGGGCTGTTCCAGTGGAACCAGAGCAGGGCTGTTCCAGTGGAACCAGAGCAGGGCTGTTCCAGTGGAACCAGTGCAGGGCTGTTCCAGTGGAACCAGTGCAGGGCTGTTCCAGTGGAACCAGTGCAGGGCTGTTCCAGTGGAACCAGTGCAGGGCTGTTCCAGTGGAACCAGAGCAGGGCTGTTCCAGTGGAACCAGAGCAGGGCTGTTCCAGTGGAACCAGAGCAGGGCTGTTCCAGTGGAACCAGAGCAGGGCTGTTCCAGTGGAACCAGAGCAGGGCTGTTCCAGTGGAACCAGAGCAGGGCTGTTCCAGTGGAACCAGTGCAGGGCTGTTCCAGTGGAACCAGTGCAGGGCTGTTCCAGTGGAACCAGTGCAGGGCTGTTCCAGTGGAACCAGAGCAGGGCTGTTCCAGTGGAACCAGAGCAGAGCTGTTCCAGTGGAACCAGTGCAGGGCTGTTCCAGTGGAACCAGTGCAGGGCTGTTCCAGTGGAACCAGTGCAGGGCTGTTCCAGTGGAACCAGTGCAGGGCTGTTCCAGTGGAACCAGTGCAGGGCTGTTCCAGTGGAACCAGTGCAGGGCTGTTCCAGTGGAACCAGTGCAGGGCTGTTCCAGTGGAACCAGAGCAGGGCTGTGCCAGTGGAACCAGAGCAGGGCTGTGCCAGTGGAACCAGTGCAGGGCTGTGCCAGTGGAACCAGAGCAGGGCTGTTCCAGTGGAACCAGAGCAGGGCTGTTCCAGTGGAACCAGAGCAGGGCTGTTCCAGTGGAACCAGTGCAGGGCTGTTCCAGTGGAACCAGTGCAGGGCTGTTCCAGTGGAACCAGTGCAGGGCTGTTCCAGTGGAACCAGTGCAGGGCTGTTCCAGTGGAACCAGAGCAGGGCTGTTCCAGTGGAACCAGAGCAGGGCTGTTCCAGTGGAACCAGAGCAGGGCTGTTCCAGTGGAACCAGTGCAGGGCTGTTCCAGTGGAACCAGAGCAGAGCTGTTCCAGTGGAACCAGAGCAGGGCTGTTCCAGTGGAACCAGAGCAGAGCTGTTCCAGTGGAACCAGTGCAGGGCTGTTCCAGTGGAACCAGTGCAGGGCTGTTCCAGTGGAACCAGTGCAGGGCTGTGCCAGTGGAACCAGTGCAGGGCTGTTCCAGTGGAACCAGAGCAGGGCTGTGCCAGTGGAACCAGAGCAGGGCTGTTCCAGTGGAACCAGTGCAGGGCTGTTCCAGTGGAACCAGTGCAGGGCTGTGCCAGTGGAACCAGAGCAGGGCTGTGCCAGTGGAACCAGAGCAGGGCTGTGCCAGTGGAACCAGTGCAGGGCTGTGCCAGTGGAACCAGTGCAGGGCTGTGCCAGTGGAACCAGTGCAGGGCTGTGCCAGTGGAACCAGTGCAGGACTGTGCCAGTGGAACCAGTGCAGGACTGTGCCAGTGGAACCAGTGCAGGGCTGTGCCAGTGGAACCAGTGCAGGACTGTGCCAGTGGAACCAGTGCAGTAATGTTCCAGTTCTCCCAGTGCTTGACACTGTGCAGGATAATGTTATGATCAACAGTGTCAAAAGCAGCAGAGAGGCGGAGCAGGACGAGGAGTGATGAACCGGAATCAGACGTCATCGGTAGATGACGCCCACGTCATCAGTAGATGACGTCTGATTGGTGACTGAAAACAGCAGTTTCTGTGCTGTGGGAGGGGCAGAAACCAGAATGAAAACAACTGAAGGATTTAAGGTGATGGTGGAGCCGCATGGATATTACTTTTTATTGAAGTTTGGAAATAAATGGTAAGTTAGAGACTGGTCTAAAATTTGACAGGGGTTCAGGATCCAAAGTAGGTTTCTTGAGAAGAGGTTTGATGAGGGTAATTTTGAGTGTGGATGGAAAATTGTCGTTTTCCAGCAAAAGGTTTCTGATTTTTGTCATAAGGACTGATGGAGTGGTGGTGAGTTTTAACAGGGAGGGGATCAAGGGGGCAGGTGGATGGTTTTGACTTACAGATGATGTTGTCGACCTCCTGCTACACTGTGAGGGAGAAGTGTGAGAGTTGCTGTATGTTGGGTGTGGTGGGAATGTGGGTGTGGTTTGGAGGTGAGAGTGAGGAGCAAAAATTGTCCGTTTTTGGAGTGAAGAACTCGAGAAACCGGTTAGAATTAATATCTGTGTTTGTGGAATGAGGAGATGTGGGGTTTCAGAATACAGGTGATGGTAGAAAAACAGTTTGCTGAGTTACCCGTGTTGATGATGAGTAGTGCTCTGAACTGATGTTGGAAAGTGCTTTTGCATAAGATTTACCATCATCAACTAGTTTTTTTTTTTGTTTTTTTTTGTGAGGGCACTCGTGCACCCCCAAATAGATTGCGCTCTGGATGGTTGCCCACCTTGCCCATAGCAAAAACCGTCCATGGTGTTACATTTTGATAAAAGGCTTTATTGATCAGAAAGACATCGCACTGTTAAATGTGCGAAGGAGTGATAGGCGATCAATTAATACGATATTTGATTTGATCTGTCCGGAAATATCTGGTGTATTTATATGTGGGGGGCTGGAATATCAACCAAAACAATCATTAGACTCCTCTAATAGTTCAAAAGACGATATCACCTGAAGCCTTACAAGTTAAAAGGGCACTCAAAGCCTTGGGAATGATACAAGCATGGAGGGATTGGCATCCAGGTGAAGAGTTTTATTTTTTTCTCTCACATTCAATGTTTTCCAGACTTGGCTACTTTTTCATGCTAAACTCGGACAGACACAGTTATTGACTGTAGTATTGGAAATATTTTGGATCATGCCGGAGTTTGCTGGATTTTACATTTGGACATTAAACGTAAGGAGACTTTTATTATATCCCAATTTATTGATTATGTTAAAGAAGATGTTGAGGGTCATATCTCAAGATAAAGGAGATGTTTCACCCAGTGTGTTATGGGATGCTGCTGAGGCAGTCCTCAGAGAAAAACTAATAATGCGGTCATCTTTCAGGGAAAAGGAAAAACTCAGAACCTGGTCACTAAACTTAAATGTTTGGAAGAGGAACATATGAAAAACAATAGTGAAGATACCTGAAAAAAGCTACCTGGTGTAAGACAAACCTTGAGTACATGAACCAAACTGAAATGAAAGCTAATTAAATCAAGCAAAATTACTACAAAAATGGCCCTAAAGCCAAAAATCTACTTGCTTGTAGGACTCATGAACAAGCAGAAAGATATATACGTCAAGGAAAACGACACACAGACCAATCAGGTTCAACACAAATTCGAAAGCATCCAACAGTTCTTTTTGTGGCTTCCTATTCTAATTCATACTCTCCAACCTCTGCAGATAACATTTGTAGAAGGCTGTTTGACTTCCCTGGATTTACCTTCAACAGGAATTTCACAAAATAAAATTCTTACACATGGTGTTCGTTATGGACAATCCATGACGAGCACAGAAGTCCAATATCAAAACACCATTTGGGTTCAGAGGGGGGGACCATGCCTCCCAATCTCTCCCCTCCAGGTGTCACTGTCGTTGCCCACGTGAGCATTGAAGTCCCCCAGCAGAACAATGGAGTCCCCAGAAGGAGCACCCTCCAGCACTCCCTCCAAGGACTCCAGAAAGGGTGGGTACTCTGAACTGCTGTTCGGCGCATAAGCACAGACAACAGTCAGAACCCGTCCCCCCACCCGGAGGCGGAGGGAAACTACCCTTTCATCCACCGGGGTAAACCCCAACGTGCAGGCACCAAGCTGGGGGCTGATGAGAATGCCCACACCTGCTCGGCGCCTCTCACCATGAGCAACTCCAGAGTGGAAGAAGGTCCAGCCCCTCTCGAGGGTTCTGGTTCCAGAGCCCAAGCCATGCGTCGAGGTGAGTCCAACTATATCTAGTCGGAACCGCTCAAACTCACGCACAAGCTCAGGCTCCTTCCCCACCAGAGAGGTGACGTTCCACGTCCCTAGAGCCAGCTTCTGCAGCCAGGGATCGGACCCCCAGGGTCCCCGCCCCTTGCTGCCGCCCAGCTCACACTGCACCCGACCCCTACGGCTCCTCCCGCAGATGGTGAGCCCACGGGAGGGGAGAAAAATGTCATGATGTGTTTTAGAGTCCCAACCCGGAAGATTTCAGCAGTTAAAAACACACCATGCTGGCATTAAAAAAGCAACACATTTCCAAGTCTTTAGGACTACTCAGACATTCTTGATTCTTGCAAAGAAATTCAAGTGACTTCATATAATTTTGTAATACATCAACAAAACATGAAGCTCTGTGTAGTTCTGTGCATTTTTAAGTCAAACTGGCTTGTTTTTAACACAAACATCCAACCTTTAACTACTACCTTTAACTGAAACCTATACTCCCAGCAGTTTTGTAGGGAAAGCCCCCCACAAATGAAAAAAATCTTACGAAAGGGAAACAATCTGTCCAGCGCAATGGTACTGGACACACTTGGCAAGTCAAAAACCAAAAAAAACCCACTGAAATGCTGACTGGAATGGACATCGGTCACCTGACTATGGACAGATGTTGGTTTGCTCACCAGATTGGAAAAAATAGATGTTTTAAAACCACTGAAATTGGTCAAAATTAGTCAAGATCAGAAAGCAAAGCATTTGCCATACGAATGTCTCAAGATCGGGTAACAAGACAGAAAAGCTTTTATGTTATGAAAAGGGTAATACACCATATAGATTATTACAATTTCAAATAAAAGAGAGACAGAGTGATCTGGAAGAGAAAAAAGACGTCCTGTTTCTAAGGAAACTTACATAAGACCTACAGATATTGCAAAACCATTTGCAGACTAATGTAAAATTTATGACAATCAAGACATTGACTCATTTGATACAAAAAATTAAAACATTTATGGACAAGTTTAGCTTACCAATAGTGACTACTGAGCATAGACTGTATATAGAAAGATGGACGGAGCCTCCGTGACGTCACCCATAGGTTTCTGAAGAGCTGAATTGAATGCACCATTATCCCAGGGATCCACTGAATGCAGAAGCATTGTGGAGGCGCCTAGCTTTCCGCCCAGCATCTTTTTCCACCTGCAGAGTTCCAGAGCGAAACGTCTGTGTCGTGGTTCACGAGGATTGTGTCATCAATCCATAGTTGGTGTAGGCCAACTTCAAATGCTTAATAAAACTGCTTTAAAGGGAACAATAAATCAGCAAATAAAAAGCAGGAACAGTTCGACCATCCTGCGTGCTGCTCTTTGTTCCTTTGTAGAAGGGATGTGTGGTGTCAGAACAGCACGGTACAAAACGGCACAGCTTTCTTCCTCCAAAATAAATGCACATTTTCCACGCTGTCATTCATTAACTCAAACCATCCCCGACCTGACAGAAATGTTAATATTTCACAGTATCCAGAGCAGACATGTCGTCTTTTACTGATAAGATCCATCAGATCCACCTTGGTTTTCATCAGCTGGTTTCCTGCCTGAACAATGCACTTTGCTCCGGACCGACAACGTTTCAAAGCGACGAGCAGTAAAACACAACAGAAATGTAATTTAGAGAATCAGAAAGCTTGTGGGACGCTTCACAGCAGCGCACCTGGTAAAACCAGCCCTGTTGACTGGTGTTGGCGTAATCAGCTGCAAAGGAGAAGCAGCTGCACTACAGCACTTTCACATTTGGTGGAGTGAACCACTGAAAATTTGGACCACTTATGAAGGTTACCACCAACAGGCCTTACTACCGTTTGGAGACAGAGAATAGGATTTACTAATATATTTGAAACCTGATTACACGTCATCATCTTGTAGTTTTTTGTCCTAAAACAAAAAAAATTTGGAGTTCATATTACTTATAGGTCATTATACTGCCCTTTTACTGGTCTGACCCACTGGAGACCAGGTTGAGCAGCATGTGGAACCTGACCATACCTGAGTATGACCGTCATGGTTCAATGCAACCAGACGTCACATGATTAGGTAGACAAAAGTACCCTATCAGTGTCACACGACCTCAATTTATATCCATCCATGGAGGAAAACCATCAGAGTTGGGCTATATTTGAACCCTAATGGTCTGTTCAGACCAAACGCGTTTTGAGCGTTGAAAACGCTTAACACTCGGCGCTGTTCACTAATCTGCCATTTTTGTGTCTGACGCCCAAAATGCTCCCAATGCTGTGTCTACCGCTTGTATGTCTGGAGTGACAAACGCGGCGGAAAGTCTGAATTATAGTGGATTCAGTGGAGAGAAGGCATGGTTTTATTTAATAAATAAAGCTAGAGAACGTCGTTGTAGGGCAGTGATAGTTAGTGTTAATGCAACAAGAGCTGCACTCAGCAGAGAGCCGCCCCCCCCAAACAAAGCGTTGCTAGGCAACATATCCTGCTACGTTGCCAAATCAGTAACATTCAGCCTTTTAGCAAGGAATGGTTATCCTAAATAACACACGGAGTAATGGCGTCTCAGCCCCGTGTCTGGGTTCAGGAATCCTCCAGGAGCTGCGAGCAGATCTGATTGGCTGACGCCCCGCGTCGAGCGGCCAAAGTTCAGCTTTGGCCATCTCTGGCTTTTGACGAGCTTAAAAAACTTCTTAAATTTTCGGCGCGTTCCGCCGATGCCTAAAACGCGACGCAGGAAAGCTCGACGCCCCCTTGCCGCGCCTCCACATAGACTTTACATGGAAACCTGCCGCTCTTGACGCTCAAAGCGCGTTTGGTCTGAACACACCGTAAGACTCCCACAGAGCTCCGTTAAATCAATCACTAACAGATGGAAAAAAGATGACATCGCCACAAACTTGCAGAGGACAGTCCACCACAGCAACAGACTCGACAAGGAGGACATTAACCAGAGAGACACTAAAGAAATCTGAAGGAGAGACAGTTGGATCCGTCCAGAAGCCACTATCAGCTGGACACTCCACATTCTCCACAAGACAGGAGGGATCCTCCACAAACATCTGGAAGGTGCTCCGGTCAGAGGAAACTCAGGCCTGTGTGAGACCCATAGGACATGGCCTGGGTGTCTCCACATGTCAACATGAATACTGTAAGATAATGCTGTCTATGGGTATTCATGCAGCCATCATGTATTCCTCTGGAGCTGCTACCAGTAATAGTTAAAATAACCACCTCATAGTGTCCGGCCACGATCAGCTTGGCGAACTTGCGGGACCCCGCCACATTGCAGCGCTCTCCGATGTTTACGAAGTTGGTGTGAGGACCAATTCTGCACGGCTCCAAACCTGGAAAGACAAAGTTTTTCTTTTAAGTCAAAGTAACTAAGCGTGAGACACGGAGAGCGCTGGACGACGTGGATCAGCAGGTGGAGCAGATGCTTTACGTACCAGACAGCAGCAAGAAGTCCTGGTAGATATCAGTAGCAGGAACCCTGGGGGGGCAGGTCCTCACTGCTTCACATATGGCTCTGTGTGGGGGGCGGGGTTAGAGGTCAGAGTTCAATCCCATAACTACTCAGAACAACATTCAGTTCAGTCGACATGAGACCTGATGTGCAGAGGAGTGGTCCCACAGCAGCCCCCCACGATGTTGACCAGTCCGCCCACAGCAAACTCCTGTAAGCACAACACATTCCAGGATGGGTGTTGGCATGGCAACACCAATCAGCGGTGTTCACATGAGAGTTCACTATCCCGCCACTACACCCCCATCCCGGTGCTACACCCCCATCCCGCCGCTATGCCCTCATCCAGGTGCCATGCCCCCATCCCGACGGTACGCCCCCATCCCGCCGCTATGCCCCCATCCTGGTGCCATGCCCCCATCCCGCCGGTACGCCCCCATCCCGCCGCTATGCCCTCATCCAGGTGCCATGCCCCCATCCCGCCGGTACGCCCCCATCCCGCCGGTACGCCCCCATCCCGCCGCTATGCCCTCATCCAGGTGCCATGCCCCCATCCCGCCGGTACGCCCCCATCCCGCCGCTATGCCCCCATCCTGGTGCCATGCCCCCATCCCGCCGGTACGCCCCCATCCCGCCGCTATGCCCTCATCCTGGTGCCATGCCCCCATCCCGCCGGTACGCCCCCATCCTGGTGCCATGCCCCCATCCCGCCGGTACGCCCCCATCCCGCCGCTATGCCCTCATCCTGGTGCCATGCCCCCATCCCGCCGGTACGCCCCCATCCCGCCGCTATGCCCTCATCCAGGTGCCATGCCCCCATCCCGCCGGTACGCCCCCATCCTGGTGCTACGCCCCCATCCCGCCACTACACCCCCATCCTGGTGCTACACCCCCATCCCGCCGCTATGCCCTCATCCAGGTGCCATGCCCCCATCCCGCCACTACACCCCCATCCTGGTGCTACACCCCCTATCCCGCCGCTATGCCCTCATCCAGGTGCCATGCCCCCATCCCGGCGGTACGCCCCCATCCTGGTGCTACGCCCCCATCCCGCCACGACACCCCCATCCCGCCGCTATGCCCTCATCCAGGTGCCATGCCCCCATCCCGCCGGTACGCCCACATCCCGCCGGTATGCCCCCATCCTGGTGCCATGCCCCCATCCCGCCGCTATGCCCACATCATAGTGCCATGCCCCCATCCCGCCGGTACGCCCACATCCCGCCGGTACACCCCCATCCAGGTGCCGTGCCCCCATCCCGCCGCTATCCCCACATCATAGTGCCATGCCCCCATCCCGCCGGTAAGCTACCATCCCGCCGCTATGCCCCTATCCTGGTGCCATGCCCCCATCCCGGTGCCATGCCCCCATCATAGTGCCATGCCCCCATCCCGCCGGTACGCCCACATCCCGCCGGTACACCCCACATCATAGTGCCATGCCCCCATCCCGCCGGTAAGCTACCATCCCGCCGCTATGCCCCTATCCTGGTGCCATGCCCCCATCCCGGTGCCATGCCCCCATCCCGCCGCTATGCCCACATCATAGTGCCATGCCCCCATCCCGCCGGTAAGCTCCCATCCCGCCGCTATGCCCCTATCCTGGTGCTATGCCCCCATCCCGCCGCTATGCCCCTATCCTGGTGCTATGCCCCCATCCCGCCGCTATGCCCCTATCCTGGTGCTATGCCCCCATCCCGCCGCTATGCCCCTATCCTGGTGCTACGCCCCCATCCCGCCGGTACGCCCCCATCCCGCCGCTATGCCCTCATCCAGGTGCCATGCCCCCATCCCGCCGGTATGCCCCCATCCCGCCGCTACGCCCCCATCCCGCCGCTACGCCCCCATCCCGCCGCTACGCCCCCATCCCGCCGCTACGCCCCCATCCCGCTGCCATGCCCCCATCCTGGTGCTACGCACCCGTCCCGCCGCTACGCCCCCATCCTGGTGCCATGCCCCCATCCCGCCGCTATGCCCACATCATAGTGCCATGCCCCCATCCCGCCGCTACGCCCCCATCCCGCCGCTATGCCCCTATCCTGGTGCTACGCCCCCATCCCGCCGCTACGCCCCCATCCCGCTGCCATGCCCCCATCCTGGTGCTACGCACCCGTCCCGCCGCTACGCCCCCATCCTGGTGCCATGCCCCCATCCCGCCGCTATGCCCACATCATAGTGCCATGCCCCCATCCCGCCGGTAAGCTCCCATCCCGCCGCTATGCCCCTATCCTGGTGCTATGCCCCCATCCCGCCGCTATGCCCCTATCCTGGTGCTATGCCCCCATCCCGCCGCTATGCCCCTATCCTGGTGCTACGCCCCCATCCCGCCGGTACGCCCCCATCCCGCCGCTATGCCCTCATCCAGGTGCCATGCCCCCATCCCGCCGGTACGCCCCCATCTCGCCGCTATGCACCCATCCCGCCGCCACGCCCCCATCCTGGTGCAACGCCCCCATCCCACCGCTACGCCCCCATCTCGGTGGATGTAGGGTAAATGTTGAGTGTGGAAGCAGGGTAGATGTGGGGTAAATGTTGGGTGTGGAAGCAGGGTAGATGTGGGGTAAATGTTGGGTGTGGAAGCAGGGTAGATGTGGGGTAAATGTTGGGTGTGGAAGCAGGGTAGATGTGGGGTAAATGTTGAGTGTGGAAGCAGGGTAGATGTGGGGTAAATGTTGAGTGTAGGAAGCAGGGTAGATGTAGGGTAAATGTTGAGTGTGGAAGCAGGGTAGATGTGGGGTTGATGTCGGGTGGGTGTAGGGTGGAAGAAGCGGGTGGAAACCAGCACAGGGAATGCGCTGCGTTTCCAGCATCAGGGAAGTGAAACCTTCAGATGGGAGGCCGTAACTTCAGGAGTCTCATCATAACCTCCAAACGCGTTGGGAAGACCTGGAGGTGGAGAAGACACAGGAGTAACGCAGAACGGCGACGAGATGAAGGCACAACTCCATGTGAAACCATGCCAGGGTCGTAAAAAGTACCACATGTAGTACAGTAAAGCCAATAGTACCACGTGTAGTACAGTAAAGCCAATAGTACCATGTGTAGTACAGTAAAGCCAATAGTACCACGTGTAGTACAGTAAAGCCAATAGTACCATGTGTAGTACAGTAAAGCCAATAGTACCATGTGTAGTACATACAGAGACATTTTGCATGACGTGAGCGTAGAAACCTTGTTGTACACCACTGGTCTCCACCCTGCCGATCAATATGATTGATCACAGATCAATATGATTGATCGGCTGTATGGAAAAAGATGATCAATACTTTCTTTAGATTGTTTTAAAAGGTTTCTCTACTCGGTCAGGTAAAGTAGTTGGGGCTGAGAGCTGCTTACCTGCGTTGGGATAACAGAGAATGAAAGCTGGGCTGCTTTTGCCAATGGCCTCGATGAAGGGCCTCATTTCTGTGGCCCCCAGGGCGCAGTTCAGGCCAATGCTGGACCGCCATGCAGGACAAAGAGCTGCGTTACTCTCAGGCCTTCTACAGCACTGGTTTTCTGCTGCGCGACCAGTAACTCACCACAAGGGCTTGGCGTGGGACACACTCACAACAAAAGCTTCTCCAGTCTGACCGGAAAGCGTTCGGCCGCTCCGGTCAACGATGGTCCCCGAGACCTGCACATCCACAAAGCAGCATTACTCGTCTCCTCAGCTGAAGAAGAAAGACACACTTCTCCAGGAAAACACGACAATCCCAAACCAGCTCCACAAAGTGGGATCACAATTATGGCAAAAACTCTGTTACTGCCAGGGTAACGGGCCCAGTTCTTACCTACATGTGCAAAAGCACCAGGGAGACCGGGCCAGCAACCAGCAGGTCAACGCTACCCTAACACCTTTCTACCAGCCGAGGCTCCAGTCAGCGCTAACCACGACACAGAGTAACCGGTAACCCTAACGCCTTTCTACCAGCCGTTCCTCCAGCCAGCGCTAACCACTACCAGTAACCCTAAACCTGAAAACAGTCACACATTGTCAGAATACTACAAATAAAGCAGACATACAAATATCGGCCTCCTTTCGTAGGTGTTGTCAAAAAGCGTGTGGATGGCGAAGAGGGCGGCCTGCAGACAGAAAGGACAGACACGTTAAGACCGGGAGTCGGTACGACCTCTCTCGCAGCATTTCCGTCAGGAGAAACCCACCTTGGCGTTAGCGGTGTCGAAGATGGTTTCCACAAGAAGAATGTCGGCTCCTCCATCCAACAGACCTCGGATCTGCTCGGTGTAGGCCGCGACCAGCTCGTCGAAAGCTACGGGAGACAAACACATCATGCTGGACTACGAGACAAAGCTTCTCCAGCGAGGGGGGCGCGGAGTTTCCCCAGGTTTCCGTAGCAACAAAAGGCCGCTTTCCTTCCATTCCCAGCCTGTCTAATTTCACAACATTACAACTGAGCCCATTTTTATCTCCACTTATGTGAGCACCTGCTGGGAATTTAGCCTTTTCTGTCGTGGAAGATGAGAAACCCGAGCACATCTGTCCATCGTTACCAGTTAGGAAGGGAAATGTCTGCCAGTACTTCTGGGATGTAAGGAGAACAACTTTCTGCAGAAAACATCCTTCATTCCTCTTACTGATGTTCCTGAAGTCCGGCCTCTCCACACACGGTGACACAGACAGGGTTTTATTGGTGGGACCCAACGCTCCGGCCACATAGCGTTTACAACCTGGAGACACACAAAGGCTACATGTTATCCCAGTTCACTTCAACTGGCTGTACTGGGAATAACTCCACCAACCAGACTGCTTGGTGACATCGTCCGCCGCCTTCCTCGCCAGCTCTGCCGACGTCCTGTTCAGACGATACGCCTGCACAACAAACACAATCCACATTATCCAACATGGAATTGGTTTCCATCATTAAACAGGGCTTGAAATAACCAGTAAGCTGGCAACCACAACCACTGGTCCCAGTCCCGCAGAGGGACCAGCACCAGCTGGAAATAACCAGTAAGCAGGCAACCACAACCACTGGTCCCAGTCCCGCCGAGGGACCAGCACCAGCTGGAAATAACCAGTAAGCAGGCAACCACAACCACTGGTCCCAGTCCCGCAGAGGGACCAGCACCAGCTGGAAATAACCAGTAAGCAGGCAACCACAACCACTGGTCCCAGTCCCGCCGAGGGACCAGCACCAGCTGGAAATAACCAGTAAGCAGGCAACCACAACCACTGGTCCCAGTCCCACAGAGGGACCAGCACCAGCTGGAAATAACCAGTAAGCAGGCAACCACAACCACTGGTCCCAGTCCCGCAGAGGGACCAGCACCAGCTGGAAATAACCAGTAAGCAGGCAACCACAACCACTGGTCCCAGTCCCGCAGAGGGACCAGCACCAGCTAGAAATAACCAGTAAGCAGGCAACCACAACCACTGGTCCCAGTCCCGCAGAGGGACCAGCACCAGCTGGAAATAACCAGTAAGCAGGCAACCACAACCACTGGTCCCAGTCCCGCAGAGGGACCAGCACCAGCTGGAAATAACCAGTAAGCAGGCAACCACAACCACTGGTCCCAGTCCCACAGAGGGACCAGCACCAGCTGGAAATAACCAGTAAGCAGGCAACCACAACCACTGGTCCCAGTCCCACAGAGGGACCAGCACCAGCTGGAAATAACCAGTAAGCAGGCAACCACAACCACTGGTCCCAGTCCCGCAGAGGGACCAGCACCAGCTGGAAATAACCAGTAAGCAGGCAACCACAACCACTGGTCCCAGTCCCGCAGAGGGACCAGCACCAGCTGGAAATAACCAGTAAGCAGGCAACCACAACCACTGGTCCCAGTCCCGCAGAGGGACCAGCACCAGCTGGAAATAACCAGTAAGCAGGCAACCACAACCACTGGTCCCAGTCCCGCAGAGGGACCAGCACCAGCTAGAAATAACCAGTAAGCAGGCAACCACAACCACTGGTCCCAGTCCCGCAGAGGGACCAGCACCAGCTAGAAATAACCAGTAAGCAGGCAACCACAACCACTGGTCCCAGTCCCGCAGAGGGACCAGCACCAGCTGGAAATAACCAGTAAGCAGGCAACCACAACCACTGGTCCCAGTCCCGCAGAGGGACCAGCACCAGCTGGAAATAACCAGTAAGCAGGCAACCACAACCACTGGTCCCAGTCCCGCAGAGGGACCAGCACCAGCTGGAAACGGGACACTTTCACCGAACCGCTCATTCAGACTCAATCTGCTCATCTTTTCCTTCAGATGATCAAATCATCACATAAACACACATTTACACACACACACACACCAGGAGGACACACACACATACACACACACACCATGAGGACACACACATACACACACACACCATGAGGACACACACATACACACACACACCAGGAGGACACACACATCCCAGAAGGACACACACACACACACACACACACACACACACACACCAGGAGGACACACAGGAGGTGTGTTATCAGAGTTAATGTGTAATAGCCGTATCAGGAGCATGCACGTGAGCGTGCACCATCTCACCATGTGCTGTAATCCATAGTCAGCCTGAGCGACGGCCGTGCTGCTGAATGTGTTGGTCTCCACGATGTCGGCCCCGGCCTGCAGATACTCCTGCAAGCAAACACCTATTGGTTAACCGTCTGACTAACCTGCTAGTTAACCGTCACACTAACCTGCTGGTTAACCATCAGACTCAGCTGCTGGTTCAACATCAGACTAACCTGCTGGTTCTATCAGACTAACCTGCTAATTAACTGTCAGACTAACCTGCTGGTTAAACGTCAGACTAACCTGCTGGTTCTGTCAGACTAGCCTGCTGGTTCTATCAGACTAACCTGCTAATTAACCGTCAGACTAACCTGCTGGTTAACCGTCAGACTAACCTGCTGGTCCTGTCAGACTAGCCTTCTAGTTAACCGTCAGACTAACCTGCTGGTCCTGTCAGACTAGCCTTCTAGTTAACTGTCAGACTAACTTGCTAGTTAACCATATGACTAACCTGCTGTTTAACCATCAGACTAATCTGCTGGTTCAACATCAGACTAACCTGCTGGTTCTATCAGACTAACCTGCTAATTAACCGTCAGACTAACCTGCTGGTTAAACGTCAGACTAACCTGCTGGTTCTGTCAGACTAGCCTGCTGGTTCTATCAGACTAACCTGCTAATTAACCGTCAGACTAACCTGCTGGTTCTGTCAGACTAACCTTCTAGTTAACCATCAGACTAACCTGCTAGGTAACAGTCAGACTAACCTGATGGTTTTGTCAGACTAGCCTGCTAGTTAACCATCACACTAACCTGCTGGTTAACGGTCAGACTAATCTGCTGGTTCAACGTCAGACTAACCTGCTGGTTCTGTCAGACTAACCTTCTAGTTAACCATCAGACTAACCTGCTAGGTAACAGTCAGACTAACCTGATGGTTTTGTCAGACTAGCCTGCTAGTTAACCATCACACTAACCTGCTGGTTAACGGTCAGACTAATCTGCTGGTTCAACGTCAGACTAACCTGCTGGTTCCATCAGATTAACCTGCTAGTTAACCATCAGACTAACCTGCTGGTTAACCGTCAGACTAACCTGCTGGTTAACCGTCAGACTAGCCTTCTAGTTAACCATCAGACTAGCCTTCTAGTTAACCATCACACTAACCTGCTAGTTAAACGTCAGACTAACCTGCTAGTTAACCGTCAGACTAACCTGCTGGTTCTGTCAGACTAACCTTCTAGTTAACCATCAGACTAACCTGCTAGGTAACAGTCAGACTAACCTGATGGTTTTGTCAGACTAGCCTGCTAGTTAACCATCACACTAACCTGCTGGTTAACGGTCAGACTAATCTGCTGGTTCAACGTCAGACTAACCTGCTGGTTCCATCAGATTAACCTGCTAGTTAACCATCAGACTAACCTGCTGGTTAACCGTCAGACTAACCTTCTGGTTCTGTCAGACTAGCCTTCTAGTTAACCATCACACTAACCTGCTAGTTAACCGTCAGACTAATCTGCTGGTTCAACATCAGACTAACCTGCTGGTTCTACATCAGACTAACCTGCTGGTTCTATCAGACTAACCTGCTAATTAACCGTCAGACTAACCTGCTGGTTAACCGTCAGACTAACCTGCTAGTTAACCGTCAGACTAACCTGCTGGTCCTGTCAGACTAGCCTTCTAGTTAACCGTCAGACTAACTTGCTAGTTAACCATATGACTAACCTGCTGGTTCTGTCTGACTAGCCTTCTAATTAAACGTCCGACTAACCTGCTAGTTAAACGTCAGACAAACCTGCTGGTTCTGTCAGACTAGCCTGCTAGTTAACCATCAGACTAACCTGCTAGTTAACCGTCAGACTAACCTGCTGGTTCTGTCAGACTAACCTTCTAGTTAACCATCAGACTAACCTGCTGGTTAACGGTCAAACTAATCTGCTGGTTCAACGTCAGACTAACCTGCTGGTTCCATCAGATTAACCTGCTAGTTAACCATCAGACTGGCCTTCTAGTTAACCATCACACTAACCTGCTAGTTAACCGTCAGACTAATCTGCTGGTTCAACATCAGACTAACCTGCTGGTTCTACATCAGACTAACCTGCTGGTTCTATCAGACTAACCTGCTAATTAACCGTCAGACTAACCTGCTAGTTAACCGTCAGACTAATCTGCTGGTTCAACATCAGACTAACCTGCTAGTTAACCGTCAGACTAACCTGCTAGTTAACCGTCAGACTAACCTGCTAATTAACCGTCAGACTAACCTGCTAGTTAACCGTCAGACTAATCTGCTGGTTCAACATCAGACTAACCTGCTAGTTAACCGTCAGACTAACCTGCTAGTTAACCGTCAGACTAACCTGCTAATTAACCGTCAGACTAACCTGCTAGTTAACCGTCAGACTAATCTGCTGGTTCAACATCAGACTAACCTGCTAGTTAACCGTCAGACTAACCTGCTGGTTAACCGTCAGACTATCCTGCTAGTTACCTAGTAGACCTAGCTTCAGATACCTGGTGGAGTTTATAGATGATGTCTGGCTGAGTGATGCTGAGGAGGTCGTTGTTGCCCTTCAGAGGAACAGGATGATCTTTAAACTCTTCTCCTCTGAAATGTTCCTCCTGCAGACCCAGTTGTTGGATCATGGTCCCCATCCCCCCATCCAGGACCAGGATCCTCTGCTGCAGCAACGCCCGCAGCTCCAGCTCCAGATTACAGACGCGTTCTGCAGAGGAACGGGACGACATTAGCCTGCAACTAGCTGACATTTTACAGCTTTACCTGCAACTAGCAGACATTTTACAGCTTTACCTGCAACTAGCAGACATTTTACAGCTTTACCTGCAACTAGCAGACATTTTACAGCTTTACCTGCAACTAGCAGACATTTTACAGCTTCACCTGCAACTAGCAGACATTTTACAGCTTTACCTGCAACTAGCTGACATTTTACAGCTTTACCTGCAACTAGCAGACATTTTACAGCTTCACCTGCAACTAGCAGACATTTTACAGCTTCACCTGCAACTAGCAGACATTTTACAGCTTTACCTGCAACTAGCTGACATTTTACAGCTTTACCTGCAACTAGCAGACATTTTACAGCTTTACCTGCAACTAGCAGACATTTTACAGCTTTACCTGCAACTAGCAGACATTTTACAGCTTTACCTGCAACTAGCAGACATTTTACAGCTTTACCTGCAACTAGCAGACATTTTACAGCTTTACCTGCAACTAGCAGACATTTTACAGCTTTACCTGCAACTAGCAGACATTTTACAGCTTTACCTGCAACTAGCAGACATTTTACAGCTTTACCTGCAACTAGCAGACATTTTACAGCTTTACCTGCAACTAGCAGACATTTTACAGCTTTACCTGCAACTAGCAGACATTTTACAGCTTTACCTGCAACTAGCAGACATTTTACAGCTTTACCTGCAACTAGCAGACATTTTACAGCTTTACCTGCAACTAGCAGACATTTTACAGCTTTACCTGCAACTAGCAGACATTTTACAGCTTTACCTGCAACTAGCAGACATTTTACAGCTTTACCTGCAACTAGCAGACATTTTACAGCTTTACCTGCAACTAGCAGACATTTTACAGCTTTACCTGCAACTAGCAGACATTTTACAGCTTTACCTGCAACTAGCAGACATTTTACAGCTTTACCTGCAACTAGCTGACATTTTACAGCTTTACCTGCAACTAGCAGACATTTTACAGCTTTACCTGCAACTAGCAGACATTTTACAGCTTTACCTGCAACTAGCAGACATTTTACAGCTTTACCTGCAACTAGCTGACATTTTACAGCTTTACCTGCAACTAGCAGACATTTTACAGCTTTACCTGCAACTAGCAGACATTTTACAGCTTTACCTGCAACT
Source organism: Telmatherina bonti (assembly GCF_933228915.1). Classification (NCBI taxonomy): domain Eukaryota; kingdom Metazoa; phylum Chordata; class Actinopteri; order Atheriniformes; family Telmatherinidae; genus Telmatherina; species Telmatherina bonti. Next base: position 32,319,044 of record NC_136630.1, on the reverse strand, counting down.
AGCAGACATTTTACAGCTTTACCTGCAACTAGCAGACATTTTACAGCTTTACCTGCAACTAGCAGACATTTTACAGCTTTACCTGCAACTAGCAGACATTTTACAGCTTTACCTGCAACTAGCAGACATTTTACAGCTTCACCTGCAACTAGCAGACATTTTACAGCTTCACCTGCAACTAGCAGACATTTTACAGCTTTACCTGCAACTAGCAGACATTTTACAGCTTTACCTGCAACTAGCAGACATTTTACAGCTTTACCTGCAACTAGCAGACATTTTACAGCTTTACCTGCAACTAGCAGACATTTTACAGCTTTACCTGCAACTAGCAGACATTTTACAGCTTTACCTGCAACTAGCAGACATTTTACAGCTTCACCTGCAACTAGCAGACATTTTACAGCTTTACCTGCAACTAGCAGACATTTTACAGCTTTACCTGCAACTAGCTGACATTTTACAGCTTTACCTGCAACTAGCAGACATTTTACAGCTTTACCTGCAACTAGCAGACATTTTACAGCTTCACCTGCAACTAGCAGACATTTTACAGCTTCACCTGCAACTAGCAGACATTTTACAGCTTTACCTGCAACTAGCAGACATTTTACAGCTTCACCTGCAACTAGCAGACATTTTACAGCTTTACCTGCAACTAGCAGACATTTTACAGCTTTACCTGCAACTAGCAGACATTTTACAGCTTTACCTGCAACTAGCAGACATTTTACAGCTTTACCTGCAACTAGCTGACATTTTACAGCTTTACCTGCAACTAGCAGACATTTTACAGCTTTACCTGCAACTAGCAGACATTTTACAGCTTTACCTGCAACTAGCAGACATTTTACAGCTTTACCTGCAACTAGCAGACATTTTACAGCTTTACCTGCAACTAGCAGACATTTTACAGCTTTACCTGCAACTAGCAGACATTTTACAGCTTTACCTGCAACTAGCAGACATTTTACAGCTTTACCTGCAACTAGCTGACATTTTACAGCTTTACCTGCAACTAGCTGACATTTTACAGCTTTACCTGCAACTAGCTGACATTTTACAGCTTTACCTGCAACTAGCTGACATTTTACAGCTTTACCTGCAACTAGCAGACATTTTACAGCTTTACCTGCAACTAGCAGACATTTTACAGCTTTACCTGCAACTAGCTGACATTTTACAGCTTTACCTGCAACTAGCTGACATTTTACAGCTTTACCTGCAACTAGCAGACATTTTACAGCTTTACCTGCAACTAGCAGACATTTTACAGCTTTACCTGCAACTAGCTGACATTTTACAGCTTTACCTGCAACTAGCAGACATTTTACAGCTTTACCTGCAACTAGCAGACATTTTACAGCTTTACCTGCAACTAGCAGACATTTTACAGCTTTACCTGCAACTAGCTGACATTTTACAGCTTTACCTGCAACTAGCAGACATTTTACAGCTTTACCTGCAACTAGCTGACATTTTACAGTTTTACCTGCAACTAGCAGACATTTTACAGCTTTACCTGCAACTAGCTGACATTTTACAGCTTTACCTGCAACTAGCTGACATTTTACAGTTTTACCTGCAACTAGCAGACATTTTACAGCTTTACCTGCAACTAGCTGACATTTTACAGCTTTACCTGCAACTAGCTGACATTTTACAGCTTTACCTGCAACTAGCAGACATTTTACAGCTTTACCTGCAACTAGCAGACATTTTACAGCTTTACCTGTAACTAGCTGACATTTTACAGCTTTACCTGCAACTAGCTGACATTTTACAGCTTTACCTGCAACTAGCAGACATTTTACAGCTTTACCTGCAACTAGCAGACATTTTACAGCTTTACCTGCAACTAGCAGACATTTTACAGCTTTACCTGTAACTAGCTGACATTTTACAGCTTTACCTGCAACTAGCAGACATTTTACAGCTTTACCTGCAACTAGCAGACATTTTACAGCTTTACCTGTAACTAGCAGACATTTTACAGCTTTACCTGCAACTAGCTGACATTTTACAGCTTTACCTGCAACTAGCTGACATTTTACAGTTTTACCTGCAACTAGCAGACATTTTACAGCTTTACCTGCAACTAGCTGACATTTTACAGCTTTACCTGCAACTAGCAGACATTTTACAGCTTTACCTGCAACTAGCAGACATTTTACAGCTTTACCTGCATCTGCGGAGCTCTGATGACACACGTTAGTCGGAGACATCTGCTTCCCGAAGCTCGAAATAACTCTCACATCAACCTCACAGCCCCAAATGGCATGTGCTGCTGCTGCTGCTGCTACTACTACTACTACTACTACTACTACTACTACTACTACTACTACAACCACCACTAGTATTAGGACTATTAATTCTACTAGTTTTAGTACAATCCCTACAGCTCGAACAACAACTTCTACTCGGACTGTTTCTTCTTCTTGACGCTTAATGACGGTCGGACAACGACGTAGAAGTGCAGTTCTGCCCCCATTTGGTGGTCTAGTGTTCTTCTTCTTCTTGCGGTTCCGGCAGACTGAACACCACGGGGTGTATTGCTGCCCCCCTCCACTTAAAGGGAAATGCACCTCGCATCTACTCACATTCGATCATGAAGTCCGGAAGAGGTTATGAAGTGGAGCACAGCCTCCGCTACGCCCTTACAGTTCACATTTGGATTGAGGAGAACTTTTAATGATACTGAAGAGAATCCTAGCTTCATGACATCAATAAAAAGAGCTCTTCTGAAGTCCGCATATTTCTCACATTCCAACAGCACATGATGAACCGTTTCTGACTTTCTACAGAGGTCACAAAGACCATCTTGATGTTTTCCTATTAGAGCTAGATTATTTGCCAGGCCACAATGTCCAAGTCTTAATCGCGTGAGGATAACTTGCTCCCTTCGATTTTTCCCACAGATTGGATTGCAGGATTTTACACTCTGCTGGATTTGGTGGTAGTGCCTCCCTCTTAATTCCCCGTCCCATTCTTCCTGCCATTTCCCATAAACATACTCGTTAACTATGCTGCGACACTCGAACTGCCCCAACGAGACCCTAACCTCCACCTCCAGCTGCTTTAGAGCCTCCTTAGCGACTGCATCCACAACCTCGTTTCCCTTGACGCCCACATGGGCCGGAACCCAAACAAAGCCTACACTCATACCGCGCTGTTCTATCCTATGCAAAACGACCATAATTTCACATATTATGTCGGGCCGAGCACCAACGCCCCCCCCCTCCAGCGCCATCAAGGCTGACATAGAATCAGAGCAGATAACGACTCTCTCCTCCCTACTTGATTCAGCCCACAATAATGCCCACAGTATACCCACAAGCTCCGCTGTGAATACCGATAACCTGTCAGGAAGCCGACGACACTGCCTCATCTGTAAATGGGGTACATAGAAACCAAATCCTACCCTTTTTGTGTCTGGGTCTCTCGACCCATCTGTATAAATTTGAGTGAAATCACCCCACCTATTCACAAGATGCTCCTCCACATAAACAGAATAATTAACTGCTGAGCCATCATTCATTGCCTTATTGACAGATAGATCAACCTCTGCCTCCGGCCAGAGCCACTGTGGGACTGAAGACCAACAGACAGGGGGCGCTATCCCTGCTGTTTCCAACGCGAGATCTCCTAAAAGACTTTTAACTGACAGGACAAGGCTACTATGATTAAGTCTCCCTCTCCCCCCTACAAATTCCCAGCAATCCGCAAGCAGAGAAGCCGAAGGAAGAGCTGTACTGGCTCCTTTTAATTCAATGCAATAATTGAGAGTCAATTTTTTACGCCTCCAACTCAATGGGGCCTCCCCCGCCTCAACCAACAACGCTGGGACAGATGTGGTCCGGAAGGCCCCAGTACAAAGCCGCAGCGCCTTGGCTTGAACCACATCTAGCAACTGTAACACTGACTTTGCCGCAGAGCCGTATGCAATGCAACCGTAATCCAAGGCAGACCTTATCATAGCCTTATACACTGTCATCATTGCCCGCCTGCCAGCCCCCCAAGAAGACCCAGCTAGGCACCTTAAGATGTTGATGATTTTCCCACACTTACTTACCAATTTGAGGACATGTTCTTTATACGTCAGCCTCTGATCAAACCATACTCCAAGAAACTTAAAAGAGGCAACTCTTTCTAAAGGCTGCCCGTAGAGCTTTAGACCATACTCAGCTAACTTCCGTTTCCTGCCAAAAATGACAAACTTAGTTTTAGCCACAGACAACCGAAAACCCCATTTGGTGGCCCACATCTCCACCTGGTCAAGAGCAGCCTGCATCCGGTTGATCAAATACTTCACATTTCTCCCTCTCTTCCATACGGCTCCATCATCTGCAAAGAGAGAATGCTCAAACCCACTCCCAACATTACTGAAGATATCATTTACCATTATGTTGAAAAGAACAGGACTGATCACACTACCCTGTGGTGTTCCGTTATCCACATCTACTATGCCAGAGAAAGAGCCTCCCACTCTTACCTGAACATGTCGAGACCCAAGGAAATCTTTAATCCAGTTAAACATTCTACCACGAATACCAGCGTCATACAGCTTTATAACCAAGCCCTCCTTCCAGAGCATGTAGTACGCTTTCTCGATATCAAGAAACACACTAACAAGAGCCTCTTTGTTAAAGAGAGCTTGCTTAACATCTCTGTCAAGGAGCAAGACCGAATCCATTGTCCCACGACCAAGCCTAAATCCACTCTGAGCGGGAGAAAAATAACCAGACTTCTCAAGTCTGTGTACCAGGCGGTCAGTGACCATTCTCTCCATTATTTTACAGATTACAGCAGTCAGGGCAATTGGCCTATACAACCCAGGGCTTTCAGCTTCCTTTCCAGGTTTCAAGATCGGGACTATCACTGCATGCTTCCACTCCACTGGGAGACACCCCTCTTGCCATACTGAATTAATGAGTGCTAACAGCTCACCCAAGGTCCACTCATCCATGTGTTGAAAGATCTCGTAACCCAGGCCGTCTCTGCCAGGAGTGGAGTGGTTTCCTCGCCTAATGGTGGTCTAGTGTTAGTGCAGGTCTTCCGTGGAGACAAGACACGACCCACAAACAAGTGTTAACCAACTGAATTACCATCAACTACAGTCAACTACAAGTAATTAAAGTAACTGTAGGTAATTACAGTCAACTACAGGTAACTACAGTGACTCTAAGTAACTACAGTCAATAACAGGTGACTACAGACAACTACAAGTAACTACAGTAACTGTAAGTAACTACAGTCAATAACAGGTGACTACAGACAACTACAAGTAACTACAGTAACTGTAAGTAACTACAGTCAATAACAGGTGACTACAGACAACTACAAGTAACTACAGTAACTGTAAGTAACTACAGTCAATAACATGCGACTACAGTAACTGTAGATAACTACAATCATCTACAGGTAACTACAGGAAATATAGGTAACTACAGTCAACTACAGGTAACTACAGTACACTACAAGTAAGTACAGTGACTATGTGTAACTAAGGAAACTACATGAAACTACAGGAACTATGTGTAATTACATTACTTATGGGTAATTACAGGTACTTACAGCAACTATAGGGAACTACACGTAACCACAATTCCTACAGGTAATTACAGTAACTACAGGTAACTACAGTTATTACAGGTAACTACAGTAATTGCAGGTAACTACAATAAACTACAGACAGCTACAGTCACTGCAGGTAATTACAGTAACTATAACTACTAATTAACTATTTTATAACATTAGGTATAGGTAACTATAGGTCATTTCAGTAACTACACTAACCATCGGTAACTATACTCAACTACAGGTAACTCCAGTAATTATAAGTAACTACAGTTACTACAGGCAACTACAGTTATTACAGATACCTACTTTTACAACAGATAATTACAGTCACTAGGTAACTACAGCACCTACAGGTAACTACAGTAATTATAGGTAATTACGGGAAACTACATGTAACTGCAGTTACAACAGGTAACTACAGCAACTATATGTAACTACAGGTTACTACAGTAGCTACAGGTATCTACAGGAAACTACAGGTAACTACAGTCAATTACAGATAACTTCATTCTCTACAGGTAATTACAATTACTACAGATAACTACTGTTGCTACAGGTAATTACAATAACTAGGTAACTACAGTAACTACATGTAATTACATTAACTATAGGTAAGTACAGGTAAACAGAGTAACTACAGGTAACTACAGTAACTATAGGTAATTACAGTGACTACAGGTAACTACAGTAACTAGGTAATTACAGTGACTACAGGTAATTACAGTAACTACAGGTAACTACAGTTATTACAGGTAACTACAGTAACTAGGTAATTACAGTGACTACAGGTAACTACAGTAACTAGGTAATTACAGTGACTACAGGTAACTACAGTAACTAGGTAATTACAGTGACTACAGGTAACTACAGTAACTAGGTAATTACAGTGACTACAGGTAACTACAGTAACTAGGTAATTACAGTGACTACAGGTAACTACAGTAACTAGGTAATTACAGTAAATACAGGTAACAGTAAAAAAAAAAGATATCTCTCGGCTGGCCTGGGAACGCCCCGGATCCCCGCGCAGACTTGGTAAATGTGGCTGGGGAGAAGGGACCCAACCCGCGACCCGACCATGGATAAGCGGCAGAAGTTGAAGACTGGTAAACATAGGAAACTGAAATGACTCATGTAGTTACCTATAGTTACTGTGTCTAGTGGCTCAGCTAGCTTGTCATCCTGAGCTGTGGTTGTTTGAATGACTGGATGCTGAAACAACTACTGGATTTATATCAGACAATGTGAAACAGGACTAAAAGATGTGTAATCCTGGTCTTCAACTAAGCTTTGTGTCATCATGGTGCCAAGGGGACTTTAGGTCAGACTCCACTGATGATGGATGCTGATTCAGGTTCTGGACTATGGATAAAGCTACGCAGAATTGATGGAAACAGTTAATCTGGAAGAAGAAACCTGACCTCTGGAACCCTCTGTTATTGTCGTCATGGTGACCTCTTTATCGAGTCTTTCTGATTTTACATTACATTAAAACAAATGGGTAAGTGTGTCCAAACTTTTGACTGGTAGTGTATGAATTAAGTAAGGGTCCGTGTAACGCAAAGTCCATTAATTTCTGATAATGGACTCCTTGAAGAGCATTTCCCTGCTCATACCATGGTTACTTACAGAAGTATTACATTGATTATTAATACATTAATGTTGGGGTTTTTTTACCGTTAAAATGGTATTTTCTTTCCCAAGCAGCAGCTGACTGGACTACTCTGAAATGTCTGATTTGTCTCATGCCCTTCAGCTCTACAGAGGCCTGGTAACCAGCCATTCATTTCCATTCAGGTGTGTTGCAGCAGGGATGCATCTGAAAGATGCAGGGTGGTAGATCTTAAGGAGTGGACTTTGGCAGCTCCGGACCCTTCTGGATGTAGGCTGGAGGAAGACGTTTCCATGCGCCTCCAGACCAGGAGGGGGCAGCATTGCCTACAACCTTACCCAAACCGCAGCGGGGGCCAAGAAGAAAAACAGGCTCCACCAGAGAAGAAGCGCAGTGTGTTCGGGAAGCAGGAGGAAGTGTTTGGTTTCCAGGAAAAATCACCTTCTGGACGCTTTAAAACGTGTCGAGGTGAGTTTCCAGCCATGTAGCTCTGTAACACGTAGAAGATGTAGAAGTAGAAGGCGGAGATGTCCGTGCAGAGGACATCCACCCTGCTGCAGAAATCAGCTGAAACTCTTCCTATGTTGACATGATGTAGGAGAGGACTGCTGAGGCTTCATGTAGGAGAGGACTGCTGAGGCTTCTGCTTCCTCCTGCTCCATGGTTAGCATGTTTAACTGTTCCCCGGCTTGTAATCAGATTACAGCAGGATTACAGGTGTAACGATGTGCTGACATCCTTCATGCTGCTGCTTGCCCTTTGCACACATCCCTACATATACAGTACATGTATATATATATATATATATATATATATATATATATATATATATATATATATATATATATATATATGTATATGTGTAGTTACCTGTACATATTATATATATATAATGTACAGGTAACTACATATATACATATATATATATATATATATATATATATATATATATATATATATATATATATATATGTATATATACATATATGTATATATATATATCTATCTATCTATATATATATGTATGTATATATATATATATATATATATATCTATATGTATATCTATCTATCTATCTATCTATCTATCTATATATATATATATATATATATACATATATGTATATATATATATCTATCTATCTATATATATATATATATATATACATATATGTATATATATATATCTATCTATCTATATATATGTATGTATATATATATATATATATATATATATCTATATGTATATCTATCTATCTATCTATCTATCTATCTATCTATCTATCTATCTATCTATCTATCTATATATATATATATATATATATATATATATATATATATATATATATATATATATATATATACCGCTAAAACACTGAAGGAACACCTAAACAACACGATGTAACTCCAAGTCAACCACAGACCACTTCTCAGTTCCGATGCTTTCTGGCTGATGTTTTGGTCTGAATGCTGGCGGTGCTCACTCTAGTGGTAGCATGAGACGGAGTCTACAACCCACACAAGTGGCTCAGGTAGTGCAGCTCATCCAGGATGGCACATCAATGCCAGCTGTGACAAGAAGGTTTGCTGTGTCTGTCAGCGTAGTGTCCAGAGCATGGAGACGTGGAGGAGGCCGTGGGAGGACAACAACCCAGCAGCAGGACCGCTACCTCCTTCTTTGTGCAAGGAGGAACAGGAGGAGCACTGCCAGAGCCCTGCAGAATGAGCTCCAGCAGGACACAAATGTGCATGTGTCTGCTCCAACAGTCAGAAACAGACTCCATGAGGGTGGTATGAGGGCCCGACGTCCACAGGTGGGGGTTGTGCTTACAGCCCAACACCGTGCAGGACGTTTGGCATTTGCCAGAGAACACCAAAATTTGTAAATTCACCACTGCTGCGACTCCATCCATCCTTCTGGCGGTGGTGGAGGAGGACAGTATCAGTAGAAAGCTAATCCAGTAAAGTTTGACGTACTTTGCTTTTGCTTCACAGACGTCTCCATGGCTGGCGTGAAGGGAGCTCTGCACAGCGCCTGAGCAGCAGTTCACCCCCCACCCCCCTCTGCTGGAGTCTGCAGGTGTTTCTCCTTGTTGGCCCGGCTGAGGTGCCAGGCAGCAAAGTGGTGGCAGCTTCACCTGGCCGGCCTCTCCAGCTTCCTCCCGCCTGACGTGCAGCTCCACAGGCAGACAGAGGAGACCTGAGGTGTAGAGCATCCAGTTTTCCACTTTAAAGGTGTGTGCGTGCAGGTGGCATTGGCTGCAGGAGGAGCAGAGCATGTGGAGTGTCTGCAGTTGCCATGGAGACGCAGGATAACAAGGTCAGTTCGATGCGCTGCTCAGCAGAATATTTCCCTCCAGTTGTTTCCAAACATCATCCCGGTAATGTGTCGACATTTCCACATTCTGCTTTCCACATCATCTCCAGAAAGTGATACACTGTTATCATGGGGGTGATCAGAGATCTGACCATGTTTTCCCAGCAGAATATTCTCCACAACCCCAGCTTGTTGTGTTTCCCAAGAATCTTCTCACACGTCATCAGTTATTTCCACCTGCAGTTGTTTTGCTTTAACGTTCTCCTGTTGGCCATCAAACCTTGATAGATTTTTCATTTCTGCATGTCATGTCTGTACCTGTATTCTCCTGGAAGGCCTGGTGTCATTTCTTTTTCATCATAATCTTCCATCCAGCATATAGAATGGGATCTGAAAACTCTTCATCCTTTAATCACATATTTCACCCTCTGTCTGACCATTCCTGAAATACTTCCTGGTTTAAAGTTGGTATTGTAGGCCAGCCAACCAAAAATCACCATTTTGTTCTCTATTTGACATCTTTTGACAGCGGAGAACCAGGTCTCTGTGGTGAATCTGGTCAGGGAGCTCCCATTCATCATCTTTAAACAGTTTCTAATTGGTAGTTATAGCCCTGATATGTCCTCCCTGAATATTTCATTCTTTTACCTCAGCTACAATCCTTGTCTCTTCATGCTTCCTCACAAGTAAAATATCAGGGCCTGATTTTGGACTCAGGAGACTCTTGTTCCACATGTTAAAGTTAAAAGATACAGAGATCTAACCGCAGCAACAGTGTGTGTATAAACGCACCACAAACCCCACAGAGCACAAACAGAAGACACAACTATCTGCAGAAGATGTGAAGTTTAGATTCCACAACAGGAGGTCAGTAATTCCTGTTGTCCATATTTTATCTGTTTCTGCTGACTTCATACACATTTGTCACCTTTTTGGTTCATTACAGTGAATATAATTATAAGATGCAGTAAGGGGGGGTAGGGGGGGCGCACATTTAGTGATCTCAGTGTCAGGTCTTGGCTTTCTGGAAACCTTGACAGCGACCTTCAGGTTTTACTGGAGCAGATCAGTCTGGTGTGAAGTAACTGGGATGGGAATCAGCTCCCGATCCCAGAACATGATGGTCAGCAGGAGAAGGCTGGAATACTTCCTCTGGGTTGGGATGAGGTCCTGATTCTGTGTGGGACTTCAAGTGACTCCAAGTCTTCATGAGAGAGGAGGAGCGGAGTAGGTGGTCGCTGACATCCCGATTGGTCCCGTCGCAGGTCTGACGACATCCCGATTGGTCCCGTCGCAGGTCTGACGACATCCCGATTGGTCCCGTCGCAGGTCTGACGACAACCCGATTGGTCCCGTCGCAGGTCTGACGACAACCCGATTGGTCCCGTCGCAGGTCTGACGACAACCCGATTGGTCCCGTCGCAGGTCCGACGACATGCCGATTGGTCCCGTGGTAGGTCTGACGACATCCCGATTGGTCCCGTCGCAGGTCTGACGACAACCCGATTGGTCCCGTCGCAGGTCCGACGACATGCCGATTGGTCCCGTGGTAGGTCTGGCCACATGCCGATTGGTCCTGTCGTAGGTCTGACGACATCCCGTTTGGTCCCGTGGTAGGTCTGACGACATCCCGATTGGTCCCGTGGTAGGTCTGGCCACATGCCGATTGGTCCCGTGGTAGGTCTGGCCACATGCCGATTGGTCCCGTGGTAGGTCTGGCCACATCCCGATTGGTCCCGTGGTAGGTCTGGCCACATCCCGATTGGTCCCGTGGTAGGTCTGGCCACATCCCGATTGGTCCCGTGGTAGGTCTGACGACATCCCGATTGGTCCCGTGGTAGGTCTGACGACATCCCGATTGGTCCCGTGGTAGGTCTGGCCACATGCCGATTGGTCCCGTGGTAGGTCTGGCCACATGCCGATTGGTCCCGTGGTAGGTCTGGCCACATGCCGATTGGTCCCGTGGTAGGTCTGGCCACATGCCGATTGGTCCTGTCGTAGGTCTGACGACATCCCGATTGGTCCCGTGGTAGGTCTGACGACATCCCGATTGGTCCCGTGGTAGGTCTGGCCACATGCCGATTGGTCCCGTGGTAGGTCTGGCCACATCCCGATTGGTCCCGTCGTAGGTCTGACGACATCCCGATTGGTCCCGTCGTAGGTCTGACGACATGCCGATTGGTCCCGTGGTAGGTCTGGCTACATGCCGATTGGTCCCGTGGTAGGTCTGGCCACATCCCGATTGGTCCCGTGGTAGGTCTGGCCACATGCCGATTGGTCCCGTGGTAGGTCTGACCACATCCCGATTGGTCCCGTGGTAGGTCTGACGACATCCCGATTGGTCCCGTGGTAGGTCTGGCCACATCTCGATTGGTCCCGTGGTAGGTCTGACCACATCCCGATTGGTCCCGTGGTAGGTCTGACGACATCCCGATTGGTCCCGTCGTAGGTCTGACGACATCCCGATTGGTCCCGTCGTAGGTCTGACGACATCCCGATTGGTCCCGTGGTAGGTCTGGCTACATGCCGATTGGTCCCGTGGTAGGTCTGGCTACATGCCGATTGGTCCCGTGGTAGGTCTGGCCACATGCCGATTGGTCCCGTGGTAGGTCTGGCCACATGCCGATTGGTCCCGTGGTAGGTCTGGCCACATGCCGGTTGGTCCCGTTGTAGGTCTGACCACATGCCGATTGGTCGCCATTGTAGGTCTGGCTACATTATACCACCAGGAAGTCCCTGCTCGGGTACAGCTAACAGCTAACTGTGTGTAAATTCCTTTGGTAAATTCCAAATTGCTTTTTTTTCTCTTTACCAGAAGCAGCTTCATCCCTGCTTTCTATTAAAGAAACTGGCAAAAGTTGATTGGACGTCTCTGCAGGCTTAGTTCTCCCCCTCCCCTTTCCAAATCAGTTGAAACGCTGCACCACCCCCCTCCTCTCAGTAAAGGTGGCTTCTGAGCTGTTGAGGAGAACCGCTTTGCAATAAATTGGCTTTCACTCACCCGACTGGTGGAAAAATGATACTACAAGTTTTATGGCCCAAAGAAGTTGAAGAAGGATCAATAACTTTGTCATTGAATAAAACACCATATATGGGCTGATGGCAACCGACGGTACATGTTTAAAAACTCTATAAAAATGGGTTCAGTCATTTAAAACGAATTTATAATGAAAGTCTCACAGATTATGAGACTGCCAGCCAGCTCCTCCAGTAGCTGGCTGGCAGTGATTCCCAGAGTCAGGACATATACCTAGGTGTTGTTCCAGAGGTGTGGTCCTCACCGTGGAACTGTCTGATCTCAGAGTAGGCTCAACACCCACTTTTTTAGTTTGACTATTGCTTGATTTCTACTGTTTTAAGTGTTCATTGTTAATTTAATGTTTTTTTTTAATTTTTTTAAATTATTCATCTTTTTTTCCCCTTAATTGTTCAGATAAATCAGGTTTTATGCAGTGTCTAAATGCATTTTATGTGTTTTAGAAGCTTTCATTTATCTGATTAATCTTATTTTTCTTTATTGACTTGGTTGACCAGTTGTCTGACCACAGAGTTAGCCTACCGCTGCCGTTTCCTCTGGAGGCAGCAAAGTAGCTGAAATTAAGACGTTTTGACGTCATCCACGTGAAAAAACGACTTTGTCCGCATTTTAAAGGTGATGATATCGCCATGGTGGTCTGACACAGTTGAGTCTTTTTAGGATTGGAGTCTCCAACTCCAGGCTTTTGGGGACAAGAAGCTTCTTGGTTCATTTGATTTCATTCAGGTGTGTTGGAGCAGGGAAACAATGAAAACCTGCTGGAAAGTGGCCTTTGAGGACTGGAGTTCAAACCCCTGATGCAGGAAAAACGGTTGCTCAGGGAAGCTCGGACCTTTGCAACAGTTTTTTATCCATCCGATCTGGCTAAATGTTTTGGTGGAGACCATCACTCGGTGTTTCTTTGGCTTGGCGGTGATGAAGACATGATGAAGATGACTTGCCAAAGTTCCAACTGAGCATCAGCAAAGCCAGGATTCAGGTGACAAAGCATGGTTGTTGGTTTGAGTATTTATGTACAATCTGGAGCAGAAGAAAGATCCTGTTCTCTGCACCAGAATGCAGCAGAAGACCATACCGGTCCCCACAACAAGAAGCAGAACAGGAAACTGGAGGCACTGCATGAAGTTGAAGCGTGAAGTTGTCGCCCTTCCATGCGAGGGTCTGCTTTGCTCGGCGGGTCCATGGCTTCTTGTCCCTCTGCATGTTGATTCTAGATGGAGGCTGAGGAGTGTGGGATGTCTTCCACTGAGATGAGATGATGTTTTTCCTGAAAGTGTGTGTGTGTGTGTGTGTGTGTGTGTGTGTGTGTGTGTGTGTGTGTGTGTGTGAGCAGATCATAATGTTCTGAAACTGTTTACTTTCCCACAGACAGTAAAAATAGAGCTCAGTCAGAGCAGGGCTTCAGTATCAGTGGAAGATGTGATATTTGATGAAGTTGTGGTACAAAGCGGTGAGATGTGCTCCTAAAGAGGATCGTGATAATTGACAACAATTTTTTTAAATTTAATGTCGTTTTAATGAACAGTTCATTTCTTCCCATTTGGTCTTGGGAACAAATTACGCAGGTGTTTAGTCATAAAGCTGTCAGAAAACATAAAAAACATAGATATAAATGGGTAAACTTGTTTATGATTTTATCAGCTTCAGTCCAAACACAGCGATCACATGTACATTGTGTTTTTTCACTCCACATGCCACTGTCAGGGCAGCAAAACAGCAAACTGGGTGGAATCTGATGCAGCAATATGTCTGGAAACAGCTGGAACAAATGCAACAGAAGGCTGTTGGTACAAATCAGAAACGACCGGAGGTGTATTTGCCAACTTACTGGTTTACCTGGCAACAGGTCAGTAACATAACTGGGTGCACTTGTCACACTATTAAAATGTTAAACTTGATAGCAATATTAAGGATGGTGCTTGATACTTGATAATATTTTCCACAATACACAGAAGGAAAAACACTTTGCAGTTCTGACTGAAAGTCAGAACACCACAAATACATCACAACCTATAGGAGGAAAAATAGAAATGGACAAAAAGACATTAATAAGGTGGAATAAATGCATTATTTTAAAGCTCTACTAACTCGTGCAGCTCTGTTCCTCTCAAACTCTCGACTCTGTCGAGTAAAAAATACAAAACTAAAAAAAACTTGAGCCTTTGTGAAGAAGTACACTAAGTAAATTAAGTGAACGTGGCTGCATTACTGTAACTATGGTAAGTTCTGGCTTCTTGTGGAGGATGCAACAAGCTTTGCTGTCAGGAACGAGCAGCGGGAGCCCCTCCCCGTCCTAAAGCAGGCGGCTTTGTTGATCAAGACAAAGCTTCATGTCATTTGTTTTTCTAAGATTTAAGGAGTCCGAAAGACATTGTTTAAAAGCCACTGTTTTAATGTGAAATAAATTCATGTTGTTACGGTGTGTTCAGACCAAACGCGTTTTGAGCGTCAAGAGTGTCAAGAGCGGCAGGTTTCCATGTAAAGTCTATGTGGAGGTGCGACAAGGGGGCGTCGAGCTTTCCTGCGTCGCGTTTTGAGCGTCATCGCCCGGAAATTGCACTTTTTGGAGTTAAAACCTGCGTATTAGTGTTGGGCAGAAGTGGTAACAGCCTTTCTGTTGAAGACGGCCGGGTTTTTACGTTTGGACGCTTTGTTTGCAGCAAAACTATCCGCAACACCAAAGTCTTGCAAACGCATTTTTTTTTTTTTTTTAAATTTTCTCTCCGGGGAGCTATTTGCATTAACCTGCCCCTTTTCCAGCCTAAATACACCTGCTGGACCTGCCTCAGTTGCTATTAGCAACAAGCTGTGTGAAGACGTGCGAGCAGCGATCATGTCGGTTGTCTGTTAGCAAAACCAACATCGGCAGGTTTTTTTTCTCTCCCTTCATCAGCGGACCAAACTACCAGGGACAGATGGATTACATTATTTTTTTGCTGATAATGCACCTGCATCTCTGCCGGCTGCGGCCTGTTTGTGCCAAACATGTTGCTAACATTTGGGAAAATACCAGGTGAAGACGGCATCAACCCGGTTGGAAAGAGGAGCAATTGCAGCTGTAAGCGGCTCAGCATCGTAAGTGTCACTTCGTCTATAATGTTCTGCTTTGTCGTGACTGAGACGTGACTTAATCTGATGCAGATAATGCTAATGCTAATGCTAATAAGACAAGCCAGAAGGTTTAACGTCCTGCAGCGTACAAATGAGCCACAGGTTTTATTTTCTTATATCCATCCGATGCTCTGCCACATAAATGTTTGTAAATGACCTCTCTATTTATTATTTTCCACGCCTGCTACCACACAGTAAGTACTCATGATGGATGTAGCTTGCCCCAACATGACATGCAGTTGTAATAATCATAATGATAATTTAACAAGGTGACCATCATGTAGTCTGATGTTGGCACCTGTTGGATATCGGCAGGAAGGATATTTTATTTCCATCATCGTATTTATTCACCGAACCAGAATGCAAACTTTTTATTTCTGACATCTTCACGTCATGTTTGTAAAACGGGAGCTGTGCAGGATTAATATCTGCAGCTGCAGCCTCTGTGGATGTGGAGGTCTGACTCCTGGTATGATGGATCTAAAAGACATGTTTTATTTTATCTACATGCAGTGAAGACACAGAGGTTAGGGAAAATTGTGTCTGTGTATAACTGTGTGAAATAAAATAAGTGTGTTTTTAATATTCTATGTTAATATTTCAGTGTGGAAACCTGTTTTATTTGATCAGCTTTTTCTAAAAATGAAAGTATGCAAAGCACTTTGTGTTGCCTTTGGCATGAAAATGCTTTATAAAGTTTGATTTGATCTATTTGTATTACAATATTTGATTACTCTTAAACTGCAGCTATTTACACCTACAATCTATTTATGTGATGATCTGATATTTTTATAACTTGTATTTGCAGATTTTAGTCCAGCACATCTCACGCCATGCGCAGCACCAGCGGTCTACTGATGTCTAAAAGTTGATGTTGGAGCAGACTGACCCTACAATGCAGGCAACAACTGGAACACAGCTGCCATCAAGGACTTTCCACCCTCTCTTCAGAAATACAGGTTTGTTGTTTGATTCATTTTACATACAGAAAATGATAATAAATCAAACACATATACATTCTTAATGGAAGCTAAGAGGCACTTTTATTGCTTGTTCTGATGTCAGTATCTGGTTCTGTGCAGAAAAGGAACCCAGACGACAGCAGTGAAGGTAACATCTCAGTCAGTCAGTCTGGAGGAAGATGATGATGATGAAGACAGTGCTGTGGAGGCTTGCTCAATCGGCTCCAGAACCACGAGAGTCCACATAAAACCCAGAAAACTCAGCTACTGTGTTAACAGAATCAATAAATCAATAAGAGTGAAAATGATCATTTTTATTTTATTACATTGAAAATGAGCATTGATTTTATTTCTGTACACTAATAAAGATATTGTGTTTTTAAAGAGCTGTATGTTTTTACTTCAGCTTTACATTTTACATTCAGAAGTCAGATGCATAAATGTGTACATGGTAAAGTTGTGTATTTACTTTAATTCTATTGCTATTGTCCTCAGTGACTGCAGCAAAGTTACTATTTGTTATATGTAATATGAAATGGCAAGATCATAAATAATCAGTTATTTTACAGTTATTTGCCATTTGATTAGCTTTATTTCTGAATTTTTGGGCATTGAAGAGAAACTTGCCTCTCATTCCCTCCGACAGGTAAATGTACATAATCCTGCTTATAAATGTTTCCTGCATTTTGTAATGAAAAAGCATTGAAGCAGACTGGTTCCATGCCAGGATGTTGGGTCAGACACGGAGGAGTTTGGACCTGCTTTATCCTTCTCAGCACCTAAGTAAATGAAAAGAGAAATTTTATTTTCTAGGCACAGTAATAATATCTTGCTGTCTATTTCTATTGGCATGTGCAGCTTAACAAAAACAATGAGACCAACATAATAGATGGTAAGTGATGCTGGAAAATATAAAACACGAGTCTACAGTAGCAGGAAGCCTGATCAATGATACAAGGTATCTGACTTCATGTTATTTATCTGTACAGTAACACAGCAGCCCACATCAGTGGTTGCATCAACCAGAGATCTGTCATGTTGACATAATGACATTTTTCACACTCCTGGCTAAAACGGGAAATCTAAATAAGCTGATTAATTTCGAAAAACACTTATATATTTGATTAATTGACTTGGGTTTATTTCAGTGCCCAGCAACAGGTTCAACACACTCTGATTAAGACAGGACCAGAATGGCAGGTGTGTGTATGTATGTAGGCAACATTCTCTCTTTCACCAATGATCATTGACCTCTGATCATGACTGCTGAAGCACTGATTGGGTACAAAGCCTGAACATCCAGTGGCTGAGCAGTCAGAAGAAGCCTCTTGAAGATAAAATATGCATGAAACGCCACCCCACGTAATTTCACGTTCAGATTCACAGCGCGTTAGCACAAAAAAAAACGGCACATGCTGCTTTTTACAGTTTAGAATAAGGCGTTAATTTACGTCTGATTATTCATACTAATGGCTTGCCATACCAGACAAGCGCAAACGCGTCAGGAGCGTTTTGGGTGTCGGACACAGAAGTGGCCGTTTAGTGACCAGCATAAAGCATTCAGCATTTTGAGCGTTTTTGACCGTATTCCAGCAATGTGGCCAACTGTGGGTGCTGGCAGTAAATTTTTTATTTTTAAAAACGGTTGTAAGATGGCATTAAAATGTAAATGATCTAAACATGAAAATAAATGTGTTTGTTGTAAAATGTATATGAATATGTGTAAACTTTACAACTGCATCTGTTGTAAAGAAATGCAAGGCTTGTGTGTGAGAGGGAAATGATGGTGTGTTGTGTTGTTGCAGGGGGAGAACGGTGTGTCCCGGGGCCTTTCAACCAGTCAGGCCTTGGCCAAGCTCCGGGACCAGCTCAGCAGTCTGCTGGACCAGCACCAGAGGACTGCACATAGAAGAGCATCGCTTCCAGTATACAAACTAAATACTTCAATTCGTACATTAAATAGGTGGTTCCCAAACTGGGGGGGGGCAGCAGCCTATGATCCTGCAGTATAGTCTGCATGCAGTGCTGGGAAACTGACAGAATTTTTTTCAAATAATGTGGAGAAAATCAGCAAGATGATGCTTCTGTTATATTTTTCATTGGAAATGAGTTATAACTGTTCTTTTATGTCTGAAATTAATGTTTAAATTCTGTAAATGATTTTAAGCGTAGATGTTCAGTCAGTTAGGAGAGATACTGCCAGAGTTTCTGTCTTGGTTTCGGGTCTTTGTTTGCACTGCTGGTGCCGGACTCTGTCGTTAACACGTTTCTCTAAGATCTACAACAGCTGAGTCCGTGATGCGGGTCACACTCCCGTTCACTGCTCGGGACAAGCAGAAAGAGGCGGTTTCAGCCGGCTGAGAAATCAAGCTGAGTGGACTCAGCTGGGTCAGCCTGAGGTACTTTAGCAGCCCAGGCACGTTGTAGCGTCAGCCACTGTGTCAGCCCACGTCGGGTTAAGACCACTAAGGGCAAAGACCTGCGAGTCTACCTGTGCGAATCCACCAAGCGAAGGCACGACCAGCTAAGCTCATAAAACCATGTACCGCCAACCCATCCCCGTCCGATATGGGTACAGACCAAGGCGTGTCACCCACAGACAACGCTATCCGCACGCTATCCGGATCCTCTGCAACCTTCCGTCTCTGGAACGGCCAGTCTGCAGTAAATAAAACAGAGTTCATGATGAGGTCCTGGTCCTGACTGAGACCTGGATCTGTCCAGAAGACACAGCTACTCCTGCTGTCCTCTCTGTTGGTGCAGGATTCACTCAGACACCTCGCTCTGCTGGACGAGGACGTGGAACAGGCGTACCGGTTCCTAAAACACAGAGCTTTACCTCTCTGTCCCATGACTACCTGTTCATCATGCAGTAAAGGTCTCTGCAGCATCACTGCAGACATTCTGGACATCTAGCGCCTTCAGGAGGCAGCTGTACATGTTACTGACATACCTGATGATGGACACCGCTGGTTGTCATGGAGACATGAACATCAGCAAAACAGGAAATTACTTTCTAGATCTCATCACCTCTTCCAGTCTCAGACTGGTCCAGACTCCTTTTCAAAGTTTCCTGTTTTAAAACACTAAAGCAGAGGAGTTATTTGATTGTTCTCTCTGCCACTGAAGGGGTTTAACTATTATTAATACCTAAGCAGCCAATACACAAAGGACTTATGTTACTGCTGCTTAATGGTATTGTTCCCATATGTTTCATTGTGAGTGTTTCAGATGCGCTTGGAAGTCGGGCTGAGCTATCTGACATTATTGTGGATGGAAAGTTTGGGAACCACTTCCTTATCTGACCATTTTTTGCATTTGTGCAGCTGTATGGGCACACTGTGGGAAGTCATTTATTGCTTGTGCTCTGCAGTTATTAGCTGATTGTTTAATGAGGTCACATGATTCTATTGTTATTTCTGGTTTAACAGGAGCAGTGGGTGAATAACTTCCTTTACCATGGCAATCGACAGTCCTGTCTCCACTGGCCTGGAGGTGCCCTCACCCTACTGGTTATTGTGGGATTCTTCTGTTGCCATGGTAGCCAGCCTAAGGGCAGGTAGGTCACCTCAACTTAGATATGAAATGGTGTGCAGTACAAATCTTCCAGATAACTCTGCGGTTGCTCCAGCCCATCCTTCCATTTTTTGCTGCTTGTCCGGGGTTGGGTCGCAGCCTAAGCAGGGAAGCCCAGACTTCCCTCTCCCCAGCCACATTTGCCAACTCTGCGGGGGGATCCCAAGGCGTTCCCAGGCCAGCCGAGAGATATAATCCCTCCAGCGTGTCCTGGGTCTTCCCTGGGGTCTCCTCCCAGAGGGACGTGCCTGGAACACCTCACCAGGGAGGTCCAGGAGGCATCCTGACCAGATGCCCGAGCCACCTCAACTGGCTCCTCTCGATGTGGAATTGGAGTTGAAGCTCCCTCTGTCAGGGGACTCTGCCAGATGTTCCCAGCAGACCCTCACAACACATTGGTCTTCCAAAGTATTTAAGGGTTTCAAAGCTAACCTTCTGTCTCCTGCTGGTGAATTGGGGGAAATCCTCTTCTCATGAGTGTCCAGCATTCTAATATTCATCCAGGGCTTCCGGTCAAAACCCTTGTCACACAATATGTGATATAGCGGACCCCTTTTCTCCCCCTTTCCTAAAAACTAACTTTCCTGGGTTTCTGAACAAAGTAAGTTCATATTTTTGTCATATTCAACTTTGAAGAGTCTACATAACTGTGCTTTTCAGAACTTTAATGGCATTTGCTTCTTCATTGCACTGGCTGCATCCTGTGCACTTAAGTTCTGTAAACTTAAGTTCCTTCAGGCCAGTAAATCCTTCGTGTGCCAATCAGAAACTGGAACCGGACCCCATTCCCTTTAAGGATTCTCGTAAGGCCTGCATGTTTCTGTTTGGTGGTTACTTTGACTGCCTAATCTTGATCAAATATCACTCTGTTCCTCTACTTTCACCTCTTGTTCTTCCATTTTTTTTTAGGATGCTCTCTTTGATCTCGAACATTAGAAACTTACCATGGACTCCTGGCTGAGCCAGTCCTCGAAAATCACTGTGCAGGGACTACCAAGAGCCAGTTCTTCTACCTTGAGGCTGCTCATCAATATTTAAATATTCTCAGTAGATCTCACTTAAATCACAGTTTGATTGAGTGAAGTTAAGGATAAAGACTGAATTTGAAGTTAAACACAGGGCTGTTGGTCCTCGACACCCAGATGACATAGTGGAAAATATGTAGAATATTGGACCTTGTTAAGTTTTTGATCATTTAGTATTTGGACGTAGTCCAGCGTCGCACATAGATTGTACACAGTTCAATTTTGCATACCCTAAGTGGTGCACCAGTTGAACATAGTCCAGCATTGTGCCCCGGTTGGACGTATTCCTGCGTCACGCACAGGTTGGACGTAATTCTGCGTCATGCAATGGTTGGATGTAGTCCAGCATCGCGTATCGCAGAGTCGAGCGCCAGTTGGACGTAGTACAGCGTTGCATATCCCAGAGTCGTGCGCCAGTTGGACGTAGTCCAGCGTCACTTATCCCAGAGTCGTGCGCCAGTTGGACGTAGTCCAGCGTCGCGTATCCCAGAGTCGTGCACCAGTTGGACGTAGTCCAGCGTCGCATATCCCAGAGTCGTGCGCCAGTTGGACGTTGTCCAGCGTCGCATACCCAGAGTCGTCCGCCAGTTGGACGTAGTCCAGCGTCGCTTATCAATGAGTCGTGCGCCAGTTGGACGGCATCCAGCATCGTGTATCCCAGAGTCATGCGCCAGTTGGACATAGTCCAGCGTCGCTTATCCCAGAGTCGTCAGCTAGTTGGATGTTGTCCAGCGTTGCATACCCAGAATCGGGCGCCAGTTGGCCATAGTCCAGTGTTGCATACCCAGAGTCGGGCGCCAGTTGGACGTAGTCCAGCGTTGCATACCCAGAATCAGGCGCCAGTTGGACAAAGTCCAGCGTCGCGTATCCCAGAGTTGTCTGCCAGTTGGACGTAGTCCAGCGTTGCATACCCAGAATCAGGCGCCAGTTGGACATAGTACAGCGTTGCGTGTCCCAGAGTTGTCTGCCAGTTGGACGTAGTCCAGCGTTGCGTATTCCAGAGTCCTGCGCCAGTTGACATAGTCCAGCGTCTCGTATCCCAGAGTCCTGCGCCAGTTGGACGTAGTCTAGCGTCGCATATCCCAGAGTCGTTCGCCAGTTGGACGTAGTCCAGCGTTGCATACCCAGAATCAGGCGCCAGTTGGACATAGTCCAGCGTTGCATATCCCAGAGTCGTTTGCCAGTTGGACATAGTCCAGCGTTGCATATCCCAGAGTCGTTTGCCAGTTGGACATAGTCCAGCGTTGCGTATCCCAGAGTCGTGCACCAGTTGGACGTAGTCCAGCGTCGCGTATCCCAGAGTTATGCGCCAGTTGGACGTAGTCCAGCGTCGCGTAACCAGAGTCGTGCGCCAGTTGGACGTAGTCCTGCGTCGCGTACCCAGAATAGTGTGCCAGTTGGACATAGTCCAGCGTCGCGTACCCAGAGTCGTGCACCAGTTGGACGTAGTCCAGCATTGCGTACCCAGAGTCGTCCGCCAGTTGGACATGTTTCATCCTTGTTTTCCGTTGCAGTTCTGGTGTGGAGCTGGTTAATGCTGCAGCTCTACTGTTCTTGCTCCTGTTAAACCTGCTGGTGGTGAGACATCAGGAGAGACTGAGGAGGAGTGAGATGGTCCAGCGCCTCAGAGGCATCATCACACAGCTCAGCGGTGAGTCATGGCTGCAAATAAGGCACACTTATTACACATCAGCTGGGACAGATGGGAAGCAGATCTACTTTTTGCTGGGTCTTCTCCAACATCCTCCTACCAACATGGAGAGAAAAGCTTTGATCACACGTTTGTGCTTTTATTTCTTAGTTGTGGGCATTTTTGCTGCTGTAGTGTCATGAATTTTTGTCAAGCTACAGGGTTGTCCTATTCAGTTGGTTTTCTACACTTGGAGCATCCCCAAATTCAGTTCAAATGGACCTGCTGCTGTCCGTCTTTTTTTTTTTCATCATGAATCCTATCAGTGAAACGTGACCTATGTCCTGACATGTTGGACCTTTTTCATGTTGGTTCCCTGTCCTGTCCTATGTTCCATCACAGATTACCTGTCAGGATATGTTGGGGAAGTGCGCTGGGCTCCATCCCTGTACCCTGACCTGTACACCCCCTCATCCCCATCATGGTCCCTTCACTGGACCTACCGGGATTCCCAGCTGGTTAACTTGCCTGTCAGTCTGCTGGTTGAGGGAGACATCATTGCTCTGAGACCTGGACAGGAGGCGTTTGCTTCACTCAGAGGAATCAAGGTGACCATCATGTGAATTCATGCGTTGGAATCGTGTGAGTTTGGGCTGTTAGGACAGAAAGACAGTAATTTATTACAACACCAACATAAGCTCAGTGAGACTGGGAGTTTTTCCTTTTTAGCTTCTTGTTCTTGTAGCCAATTCATCCCTGCTTGTATATGATTTTAGCTACCAGAGGATTGCACCAGAGGGTGCATTAGAGAACTCGGAGCAGATAGAAATGCTGAATGGGTAGGATGGGAACAAGATGACAAACATGGAGATTGAGGTCAGTTGTGAGGTCACGATTGGCTTATTTAGAAAAAACAAAAGAAAAATTCCAGAAGAGGTATCAGATTATATTGAAAATCCTGAACCAAGATCACAGTCTCCATCCTCTACACGGCTGTCCACCCTGTGATTAATCTACACTGCCCCCTACTGGTTGTCCTCATGTTGCTGCTGATGAATATATGTTGTTACTTTATATTATTTATTCTTGACACAAAAAAGCAGTGAAATGATCCAAATGTAAGAATGACAAGGAGCAAAATGGAGTTAAATCCTATTTAAATTTTCCATTTTTGAAATGACAATTTATTTAAAACACATTCCAAAACAAAAAATGTCAAAACATACAAAGTTAAAATACCATCAAGCAAATATATTCTCTCACAGACACCTTTTATGTGAATCCTTCTTCATCTTCATCTTCATCTTCCTGCCGCTTGTCCAGGGTTGGGTAGCGGGGGCAGCAGCCTAAGCAGGGAAGCCCAGACTTCCCTCTCCCCAGCCACATTTGCCAACTCTGCGGGGGGATCCCGAGGCATTCCCAGGCCAGCTGAGAGATATAATCCCTCCAGCGTGTCCTGGGTCTTCCCCGGGGTCTCCTCCCAGAGGGACGTGCCTGGAACACCTCACCAGGGAGGTCCAGGAGGCATCCTGACCAGCAGCGGCTCTACTCTGATCTCCTCCCGGATGACCGAGCTCATCACCCTATCTCTAAGGGAGAGCCCGGCCACCCTGCGGAGGAAACTCATTTCAGCCGCCTGTATATGAGATCTGGTTCTTTCGGTCACGACCCACAGCTCATGACCATAGGTGAGGGTAGGAACGTAGATCGACTGGTAAATCGAGAGCTTCACCTTCTGGCACAGCTCCTTCTTCACCACGACAGACCGGCGCAGAGTCCGCATTACTGCAGATGCCGCACCGATCCGTCTGTCGATCTCGCGCTCCATCCTTCCCTCACTCGTGAACAAGACCCCGAGATATTTAAACTCCTCCACTTGAGGCAGGACCTGACTCCCGACCCGGAGAGGGCAATCCACCCTATTCGGCTGAGGACCATGGTCTCAGATTTGGAGGTGCTGATTCTCATCCCGGCCGCTTCACACTCGGCCGCGAATCGCTCAAGTGAGAGCTGGAGATCACGACCAGATGAAGCCAACAGGACCACGTCATCTGCAAAAAGCAGGGACCCAATCCTGAGGCCACCAAGCCGGATCCCCTCAACACCTCGGCTGCGCCTAGAAATTCTGTCCATATAAGTTATGAACAGAATCGGTGATAAAGGGCAGCCTTGGCGGAGTTCAACCCTCACCGGAAACGAATCCGACTTACTACCGGTAATGCAGACCAAGCTCTGACACCTGTCCTACAGGGATTGGACAGCTCGTACAAGGGGGTCCGGTACCCCATACTCCCGGAGTACCCCCCACAGGAGCCCCTGGGGGACACAGTCGAATGCCTTCTCCAGGTCCACAAAGCACATGTAGACTGGTTGGGCAAACTCCCATGCCCCCTCCAGGACCCCAAAGAGGGTATAGAGCTGGTCCACTGTTGCGCGACCAGGACGAAAACCACACTGCCCCTCCTCAATCCGAGATTTGACTATCCGGCAGACCCTCCTCTCCAGGACCCCTGAATAGACCTTACCAGGGAGGCTGAGGAGTGTGATTCCCCTGTAATTGGAACACACCCTCCGGTCCCCCTTCTTAAAAAGGGGGACCACCACCCCAGTCTGCCAATCCAGCGGTACTGCTCCCAATGTCCACACGATGCTGCAGAGGCGTGTCAGCCAGGACAGCCCCACAGCATCCAGAGCCTTAAGGAACTCCGGGCGGATCTCATCCACCCCCGGGGCCTTGCCGCCAAGGAGCTTTTTGACCACCTCAGCGACTTCAGCCCCAGAGATAGGAGAGTCCACCCCTGAGTCCCCCAGCTCTGCTTCCTCATCGGAAGACGTGTTGGTAGGATTGAGGAGGTCTTCGAAGTATTCCCTTCACCGACCCACAACGTCCCGAGTTGAGGTCAGCAGCTCCCCATCTCCACTGTACACAGTATTGATGGAGCACTGCTTCCCCCTCCTGAGCCGCCGGATGGTGGACCAGAATCACCTCGAAGCCGTCCGGAAGTCTTTCTCCAAGGCCTCCTCCCATGCCCGAGTTTTTGCCTCGGCGACAGCCGAAGCCGCATGCCGCTTAGCCTGTCGGTACCCATCAGCTGCCTCCAGAGTCCCACAGGCCAAGAAGGCCCGATAGGACTCCTTCTTCAGCTTGACGGCATCCCTCACTTCTGGTGTCTACCAACGAGTCCTGGGATTACCGCCACGACAGGCACCAACGACCTTACAGCCACAGCTCCGGCTGGCCGCCTCAGCGATAGAGGCACGGACCACAGCCCATTCGGACTCAATGTCCCCCGCCTCACTCGGGACATGGTTGAAGCTCTGCTGAAGGTGGGAGTTGAAGCTCGCTCTGACGGGGGACTCAGCCAGACGTTCCCAGCAGACCCTCACAACACGTTCTGACCGGCTTCCTCCCCCACCATCTGAGCCAACTCACCACCAGGTGGTGATCAGTTGACAGCTCCGCCCCCCTCTTCACCCGAGTGTCCAAGACATGTGGCCACAGGTCCGATGATACGACTACAAAATCGATCATCGAACTGCGGCCCAGGGAATCCTGATGCCAGGTGTACATATGGACACTCTTATGTTGGAACATGGTGTTCGTTATGGACAATCCATGACGAGCACAGAAGTCCAATAACAAAACACCATTTGGGTTCAGAGGGGGGGGACCATGCCTCCCAATCACTCCCCTCCAGGTCTCACTGTCATTGCCCACGTGAGCATTGAAGTCCCCCAGTAGAACAATGGAGTCCCCAGAAGGAGCACCCTCCAGCACTCCCTCCAAGGACTCCAGAAAGGGTGGGTACTCTGAACTGCTGTTCGGTGCATAAGCACAGACAACAGTCAGGACCCGTCCCCCCACCCGAAGGCGGAGGGAAACTACCCTTTCATCCACCGGGGTAAACCCCAACGTGCAGGCACCAAGCTGGGGGCTGATGAGAATGCCCACACCTGCTCGGCGCCTCTCACCATGAGCAACTCCAGAGTGGAAGAAAGTCCAGCCCCTCTCGAGGGTTCTGGTTCCAGAGCCCAAGCCATGCGTCGAGGTGAGTCCAACTATATCTAGTCGGAACCGCTCAACCTCGCGCACAAGCTCAGGCTCCTTCCCCACCAGAGAGGTGACGTTCCACGTCCCTAGAGCCAGCTTCTGCAGCCGGGGATCGGACCGCCAGGGTCCCCGCCCCTTGCTGCCGCCCAGCTCACACTGCACCCGACCCCTACGGCTCCTCCCGCAGATGGTGAGCCCACGGGAGGTGGGGCCCATGTAACTTTTTCAGGCTGAGCCCGACCAGGCCCCATGGGCAAAGGCCCGGCCACCAGATGCTCGCTCTCGTACCCCACCTCCAGGCCTTGCTCCAGAGGGGGGTCCCGGTAACCCGCGTCCAGGCAAGGAAACATTTCTGCCCGGGTTTGTGTTCATCATAGGGGTCGATGAGCCGTGCTTGGTCTGGTCCCTCCTCTAGACACCTGTTTGCCATGGGTGACCCTACCAGGGGCATAAAGCCCCAGACAACATAGCTGCTAGGATCTTCGGGACATTCCAAAACAAAAAATGTCAAAACATACAAAGTTAAAATACCATCAAGCAAATATATTCTCTCACAGACACCTTTTATGTGAATCCATTACAATAAAACAGAAAACCAAATTTAGATTTGACAGACTTGAACATCTTTTTTAAAGGATAATTTGATTTTCTCTACTTTAATATTTTTGTCCAGACTATTCCATTATTTCTACAGATATGCACATATGACACTCAAAACAAACTTTGAATACATGTAGCAGCCATGTTAAGCGTGAACAAACTGAGGCTACAAATAACACACACTCACCAAAAACTGGACAATAGAAGATGGAAAAATGTGGCTGGTCTGAGTATTGATCTTATTTCATTCCATTCTAGATTGCGCTGTCTGATGGCAGCAAATTGTAGTAGCTCTGACTTGCTGTCTTAATTTTTTTTTTTTAAAGTACAAACTCTTCTCACAGAGATTTTAGCTCAAATTGGCTTTTTTTTTTCTGAGGAATTCATGCCAGTTCAGAGGGTGTGCTTCAAAGGAGATTTTTCTGCATATTTTTGACTCTCAAGACTTGTTATGATGAGTCTCCATGGCAACGAAAGACTTAACCTCTCCCAAATCAGGATTATCGGCGAAACAACACATCATATCCTGATGGAGTTGAAAAGAAAGAGAAGAGGATGCAGAGTGGGATTCAGACAGCGGAGAAAGCGATGGAGATTTAAACCACTTCTCCTGACCGTCGTCATGGATAATGTGAGATCGCTAGCTAACAAAACGGAAGAGCTGGAGATGCTAACAAGGTCTCAGAAAGAATACAGAGAGTGCAGTATTATGTGCTTCACCGAGACATGGCTGCATGAACACATCCCTGACTGTAATGTGTCTGTACCGGGCTTTAAAACGGTCCGTGCAGACCGCAGTAGACAACACAGCGGAAAGCTAAAGGGTGGTGGAATTGCAGTGCTGGTTAACCAGCGTTGGTGTCATCCTGGACATGTTACTGTCAAGGAGAAGATATGCACAAGGGACATGGAACTGTTAGCTGTGAGCTTCCGTCCATATTATTTACCCAGAGTTTACCTGTGTTATTCTGGTAGCGGTTTATATAAAACCTGGTACCGCACCAGACACAGCCTGTGACGTCATCAGCTTCGTCGTTGCTCGGCTACAAACACAGCATCCAAACTCATTCATGGCGATCTCCGGAGACTTCAACAACGTCTCCCTCTCTGCAACTCTACCAACATTCCAGCAGTTTGTCAGCTGCTCCACCAGAGAAAATAAGATCTTGGACTTATTTTATGCAAATATGAATGATGGATCCAGTTGTTCTGCCCTGCCTCCTTTAGGAAGATCTGACCATAATCTGGTTCTTCTCACCTCCACCTACAAGCCCATCGTTCAGCAGCAACCAGTCATCACAAAGACTATCAAAATCTGGTCTGCTGAAGCTGAAGATGCTCTTAGAGGAGGCTTTGAGGCTACAGACTGGAACGTCCTCTGTGAACCTCATGGAGACGACATCAACGCCATGACTGAGTGTGTGACAGATTACATAAACTTCTGTGTGGACAGCATCGTCCCAACAAGAACAGTGAGGTGCTTCCCCAATAACAAACCCTGGATCACCAGTGACCTGAAAAAGCTGCTGAACATCAAAAAGAAAGCCTTCAGGGATGGAGACAGGGAGTTATTGAGGGCAACACAAAAACAACTTAAAACACAAACTAAGAAGTGAAAGGAGGACTACAGGAAGAAGTTAGAAAGTCAGCTCCAGCAGAATAACCTGAGGGATGTGTGGTCTGGAATGAAGAAGATCACCGGCTTCAAGTTAAAGGGGGACCAGCCTGATGGAGGTCTGGACAGAGCTAATGAGCTGAACATATTCTTCAACAGGTTCAGTTCACCCCCTACCTCCAGCCCAACAGACCACACACCCTCCATAAGCCCACTGCTTTCCTGTCACGCCTCCAATCTGTCACCCTGCAGCTCAGTCATGGACCAGAACACAGCTTCATCTCCCTCCACATCAGGACATCCTGAGACCTCCACCTTGTTTGTCTCCTGCAATCAGGTTAAGAAGCAACTTGAGAAACTGAACCAGAACAAGGCTGCAGGTCCAAATGGTGTCAGTCCCAGAGTTCTCAAGACCTGCTCAGAACAACTATGTCCGATTCTCCAGCACCTTTTCAACACCAGTCTGAGACAAAATAGAGTCCCAGTGCTGTGGAAAACCTCCTGCCTTGTTCCAGTGCCTAAAAAAACACAACCAGCTGAACCAAGTGACTACAGACCAGTTGCCCTGACATCTCACATCATGAAAGTCCTGGAGAGACTCTTACTGGCTCACCTCAACAAGCAAGTAAACACCTTTCAGGACCCATTCCAGTTTGCATATCATAATGGACTTGGGGTTGAAGATGCCATCATATACCTGCTCCAGAGAGCACACTCTCATCTGGACCATTCAGGCAGCACTCTGAGGGTCATGTTCTTTCATTTCTCAGTGCTTTTAATACCATTCAGCCTGCTTTGTTATGTGAGAAGCTCCATAAATTCCAGGTGGATTCCTCCACAACCACCTGGATCCATGACTACCTCACAAACAGACCCCAGTTTGTGAGACTGAAAGGTTGTGTGTCTGAGATGGAGGTCAGCAGCACTGGTGCACCACAAGGAACTGTACTCTGGCCATTCCTCTTCACTCTGTACACCTCAGACTTCCAGTCCAACTCTGAGTCCTGTCATCTGCAGAAATACTCTGATGACTCTGCAGTTGTGGGGTGTATCAGGGATGGACAAGAAGCAGAGTACAGAGAACTGGTCAGTCAGTTTGTTAAATGGTGCGGTGACAATCATCTCATATTAAATAGCAGCAAAACAAAAGAGGTGATTGTTGACTTCAGGAGGAAGAAGAATAAACAAAGCACTGTTTCCATCCTGGGAGAGGAGGTGGAGGTGGTGGAGGAATACAAGTATCTTGGAGTTCAGCTGGACAACAAACTGGACTGGAAATGCAACACTGACTACATCTACAAGAAAGGTCAGAGCAGACTGTACTTCTTAAGGAAGCTGAGATGGTTTAAAGTCTGCACCAAGATGTTGCATATCTTCTATAAGTCTGTTGTGGAGAGTGCAGTCAGCTTTGCAGCATCTGCTGGGGTAGTAGCATCAGAACCAGAGACTTGAAGAGAATCAACAAACTGATCCAGAAAGCTGCTTCTGTGCTTGAAGTAACTCTGGAGCCGCTGGAGCTGATTGTCCAAAGAAGAATGCTGCACAAGCTGATGAAGATGATGGAGGATTCTTCACACCCTCTCCACAACACAGTGATGAAACAACAAAGTGTGTTCAGTGAGAGGCTTCTTCAGGTCCCATGTAAGACTGAAAGATACAGAAGATCATTCCTGCCAGCAGCCATCAGCCTCCGGAACAAGACCTCCTCCAGTTATTATTATTATATACTGCAATATTTCCCTTTGGGGATTAATAAAGTATTTTTCATTCATTTCATTTCATATTAAGCAGGTTACTAAAACAGCCTTCTTTCATTTACGTAATATAGCCAAAATTAGGGACATTCTGTCTCAGAGTGATGCAGAAAAACTGGTTCAGGCTTTTGTTACTTCGAGACTAGATTACTGTAACTCTCTATTACTGGGCTGTCCTAAATATGCCCTGAAAAGCCTTCAGCTGATCCAGAATTCTGCAGCCAGAGTCCTGACCAGAACCAGCATGAGAGATCATATTTCTCCAGTTTTAGCCTCTCTTCATTGGCTGCCTGTTGAATCTAGAATAGAATTTAAAATCCTTCTCCTTACATATAAAGCCCTCCACAACCAGGCACCACTATATATCAAAGACCTCATAGTTCTTTATATACCAAGCAGAGTACTTCGTTCGCAGACTGCAGGCTTACTTGTGGTTCCTAGAGTCTCAAAGAGCCGAGCAGGAGGCAGAGCCTTTGGTTATCAGGCCCCTCTCTTATGGAATAAGCTCCCAGTTAGTGTTAGGGAAGCAGACACCCTCCCCACCTTTAAGACTAGGCTGAAGACTTATCTTTTTGATAAGTCCTATAGCTAGGGATGGTTAGCATCCCTTAGTTATGCTGCTATAGGTTTAGACTGCCGAGGGACATTTCCTGATACACTGAGCTTCTTTCTCTCTCTCTTTTATTCCCCCCCACCCCCACCCCCCCAATAACAGTGTTGCATCATTTACATGTATGTCTCCTGTCTCAGCACAGGACAGAACAGGAGATTCTCATGGTGATGAGGAGGAACGGGAGATTCTCATCATGATGAGGTGGAACGGGAGATTCTCATGGTGATGAGGAGGAACGGGAGATTCTCATGATGATGTGGTGGAACGGGAGATTCTCATAGTGATGAGGAGGAACGGGAGATTCTCATGGTGATGAGGAGGAACGGGAGATTCTCATAGTGATGAGGAGGAACGGGAGATTCTCATGGTGATGAGGAGGAACGGGAGATTCTCATCATGATGAGGAGGAACGGGAGATTCTCATGATGATGAGGAGGAACGGGAGATTCTCATCATGATGAGGAGGAACGGGAGATTCTCATGGTGATGTGGAGGAACGGGAGATTCTCATAGTGATGAGGTGGAACGGGAGATTCTCATCATGATGAGGTGGAACGGGAGATTCTCATAGTGATGTGGAGGAACGGGAGATTCTCATAGTGATGAGGTGGAACGGGAGATTCTCATAGTGATGAGGAGGAACGGGAGATTCTCATAGTGATGAGGAGGAACGGGAGATTCTCATCATGATGAGGTGGAACGGGAGATTCTCATAGTGATGAGGAGGAACGGGAGATTCTCATCATGATGAGGTGGAACGGGAGATTCTCATCATGATGAGGTGGAACGGGAGATTCTCATAGTGATGAGGTGGAACGGGAGATTCTCATCATGATGAGGTGGAACGGGAGATTCTCATCATGATGAGGTGGAACGGGAGATTCTGATGGTGATGTGGAGGAACGGGAGATTCTCATAGTGATGAGGAGGAACGGGAGATTCTCATCATGATGAGGTGGAACGGGAGATTCTCATCATGATGAGGTGGAACGGGAGATTCTCATAGTGATGAGGAGGAACGGGAGATTCTCATAGTGATGAGGAGGAACGGGAGATTCTCATCATGATGTGGTGGAACGGGAGATTCTCATCATGATGAGGTGGAACGGGAGATTCTCATAGTGATGAGGAGGAACGGGAGATTCTCATCATGATGTGGTGGAACGGGAGATTCTCATCATGATGAGGTGGAACGGGAGATTCTCATAGTGATGAGGAGGAACGGGAGATTCTCATAGTGATGAGGAGGAACGGGAGATTCTCATGGTGATGAGGAGGAACGGGAGATTCTCATCATGATGAGGTGGAACGGGAGATTCTCATCATGATGAGGTGGAACGGGAGATTCTCATAGTGATGAGGAGGAACGGGAGATTCTCATCATGATGAGGTGGAACGGGAGATTCTCATCATGATGAGGTGGAACGGGAGATTCTCATAGTGATGAGGAGGAACGGGAGATTCTCATCATGATGAGGTGGAACGGGAGATTCTCATCATGATGAGGTGGAACGGGAGATTCTCATCATGATGAGGTGGAACGGGAGATTCTCATAGTGATGAGGAGGAACGGGAGATTCTCATCATGATGAGGTGGAACGGGAGATTCTCATCATGATGAGGTGGAACGGGAGATTCTCATAGTGATGAGGAGGAACGGGAGATTCTCATGGTGATGTCGTGAGAAGCTGCTGGAGAAGCTACATGGTAGCTTTTGTGACCATGCAGGTTAGGCATGCAGCTGTGTTTCCTTGCTGACCACTTCTGACCTCTGCTTTACTAGTGCTGGCTGATCAGTGGTGTGGCATGGTGGGTTCACGAGTGGCTTCAGCAGGAATTTTGCTTGTGGTGGTAGATATGCAGCCTTTGAGGAGTGAGAAGAGCAGTTGTTGTTGTGGTGTAATCCAGAGCAGAACATTAACATGGACAAAAATACAACCTTTTTTGTCTTCTCAGGATGACGAGCACATCGTGTTGGAACCAGGAGATTTATTCCCTCCCTTCTCTCCACCTCCTTCACCACGAGCCACGGAGAGAAGAGGACCTCAGACCCCCCAGCAACACCGCCTGTTCAGGGTGACCCGGACCCCTGTTCTGGACCCTGTCAGGTAAAGAGTTGCAGTCATGCCTTGTCTGTGAGGGACAATTATGATAAAAAAAAAAAATCATGATTATATTAATCAACATTGTAATCGCGATTATTAATCACAATCATTTCCTGTGTCTGAAAAAAACGTGTATTTTATTTATTTTATATATTTATTTATTACACTAATTATTAACAATCGACCTGGCAACAATTTTATATATATATATATATATATATATATATATATATATATATATATATATATATATATATATATATATATATATATATATATATATGTATGTATATATATATATATATATATATATATATATATATATGAATATGTATAGACATTTACATATATATATATATATATATATATGTATATACACATACATTTACATATATTTATATATATATATATATATATATATATATATATATATATATATATATATATATATATATATATATATATGTATATACACATACATTTACATATATATATATATATATATATATATATAGATGTTTATACACATGTTCTTTTGTGTGTCTTCCGCTTGTGAATAATGGTACACATAGCTTTTTGCTGATGGTTTTCTATGCCATTCCAACCTTGTGCAGGTCTGCAGTCTTGTCCATGAAATCTTTTGACATTTCTGTGGTCCTGCCCTTGGTGCTATAGAAGTTGGACTTTAACAAACTGTTCCTTGAGTTGGTGCTTTGTATACATGAGCAGTTAAGATCAGGAGTGTTGGTAAATGGTTGTCTGAGCACAGCTGTGTGTCACATGGCCACCAGCCAGTCTGTGGGAGCCAGAATTGTGAGTGATCTGTTGGGGATCAAATACTCATTTCGCTTCATAAAATGTACAACAATTTATAACTTTTATATCGTTTTGTTTTTTCGTTTTTGACTGATATTTTGTCTTTACCCATATTCAGTAAACCACCATAAAAATTAGAGCCTTTTGTTTTTTGTTGAAGTGGGCAAATTTACAAATTCAGCAGGGGATCAAATACTATATTTCCCCCACTGTATATACTGAAATGGTACGTTTAGACATATACAAAAACCCGCAATTTATATGCAATTAATCAAGAGTTAACTCAGGACATTATCTGATTCATCTCTGTTAAAATTTTAAGCGACTGACGACAAATTAAATCAGATTGTTTCCATTAAGTTGTAGTATGCCATGACTTGCCATCTTTTGTTATGTTGGCAAATGATACATAAAATTAGTTTACAAGTGGGTTTTTTTTTAAATTGCATGTTTTTTTCCTGCTTGAAATTAAGCACATCAGTCAATCTTTTTTTTTAAGGTGTATCTGTTGCTTACAACTCACCTATTGCGAGATCGAGCTTATGGTCAAAGCATTTCTAAAGAGAGACTGCCTCGATGACATTAGCGTCACTATCTGTTATAATGCAGACAAGTCTCTCTTCTTGCAGGCTCCAGTAGCCGGTGCCTCCTGCAGTCCCTCAGCTATCGTATCTTCTGTGTGGTCTTGTGAAAGTGAATTGTCAAGGATTGGTATGGTTGCATAGTTCTGCTTGACCAGAGGTCAGTCACCGTTGCAAAGAACTTGAGAATTGAGCGCTCCCTTTCTATTCCCTCCTGACATTTTTCATACACCACAGACAACGCCACTTTGTAAAAATAATTGCATGAGAGGATCTCATATTTCTTCTCCAGCATTTTGACCATTTTTCCGATTCCTTCGTTGCTCACTGTATTGATTGAACATGTCTTTGGCCAAATAAAAAGATGTTGCATCTGTTATTTCTGCGTGTCTTTGGGAGAACGATGGACAGAGTGTTGCTCAGTTAAGAGTTGCTGTCACGGTTGTCTGGGTTACTGCTGGATATGGACTGAGATTTGGTAAAGTTACCTTACCTTTGGCCTTCATGCATTCCTCATATATATGTTATATTTCTCGGGTGGTGGAACAAGGTAGTTGTGTAACTCTGCAGGGCAGACACTAGTCTGTTACACTCTTTGCATATCACTTGTTCCTGTTCAATGTCACTTGTTCTGAATCTGAAACAAGTCCAGACAATGCATGTCAACCCATTTCAAGGCACAAGCTCCTCACCTCAATGCCATCGTCTGAAGTTGTATTTTCCATTCGTGAATGACTTGCTCCCATCAATCTAACTCGCTGTCGACTGTAAAAGGTGTTTGGTGCTTGGTATTTAGGCAGCCTAATGAAACCTTGACCATGCGTTCACGCTCTGGTGGCGGGCAGACCCCTGCTTGAGAACCTGTGTGATCAGTGACACATGCAGCAGAGCTCGCATTATAAATGTATTGTTGACGATCAAGTTTGATTGTGGCCACCTAAATCATGATCACAATCAAAATTCAATTAATTGTGCAGCCGTAGTTCACATTACTACCTAGAATACTATAAACAGATATGTCATAAGTAGCATGACCTGACCATTTTTTAAAGCAGCCAACTGCTTATTCTAACAATCTGCAAAAAAACAGTTAGCTTCTCATTCAGAGCAGGATATTTACAGGCCTTTAGTAGAAAAATCCAGAATGCCTCTCTGGTTTGCGGTTAAAAGGTCAGGTTATGCTACTTATTACAATGCCAGTGTAATGGATAACCCAAAGTGCAACCTCAGTCAGGTGTAAATGTTTTAACAGAAAAGGATTTATTGAAGGTTGGAGATTGAGTGAGAGCTTGGTGCTGTCGGGTGGTGGGGGGCAGAACTGCATTCAAGGCAACGTTGCCCTAGAATCTGTGAAAACTTCAATCAGCAGGGTGTAAGTCCAACATCCAACAGCTCAGTCAAGGAGAAAGGCAATGGTCACACACAGAGCGGCAGAGATCCAACTACTGATTCGAGAAGGGCCAGAATCTGTGAGGCAGGGATAATCCAGGGACTTGGTCGATGACTAGAGAACAGGATCATAGAAAAGATGTTGGATAACAAAAGAAGAGCTGTCCTGACCATCTGGCAGCTAAAACTGAAACAGCAGAGGGTTTAAGTCGAGCAGGTGCAGATGATGATCGGGGAGCTCAGGTGGAGCAGATGAGCATAATGAGGTGGTGACACTCCCAGCAGAGAGTCGACCATGACTAAACAAAGTTTGTTGTTTTTAAAAGGAGAGTGCCTTGGAGACTACTATCTAGTCTGCCCCATCCAAACAGTTCCTCGCACAAGAACAAATTATTCCAGAAAGCGCTCCTACACACATTATTCCTTCAATCAATCAATCAATAACCAGGGAGGTCCAGGAGGCATCCTGACCAGATGCCCGAGCCACCTCAACTGGTTCCTCTTGATGCAGAGGAGCAGCGGCTCTACTCTGATCTCCTCCCGGATGACCGAGCTCCTCACCCTATCTCTAAGGGAGAGCCCGGCCACCCTGTGGAGGAAACTCATTTCAGCTGCCTGTATACCAGATCTCCTTCTTTCGGTCACGACCCACAGCTCATGACCATGAAGCTCTGCTGAAGGTGGGAGTTGAAGCTCTGACGGGGGACTCAGCCAGACGTTCCCAGCAGACCCTCACAACACATTTGGGCCTGCCAGATCTGACTGGCTTCCTCCCCCACCATCTGAGCCAACTCACCACCAGGTGGTGATCAGTTGAAGCTCCGCCCCCCTCTTCAAGAGTGTCCAAGGCATGTGGCCGCAGGTCCGACGATACGACTACAAAATCGATCATCGAACTGAAGCCCAGTTAACCCTTACTAAATCCAGACTGTCCTGATGCCGCGTGTACATATGGACACTTATATTCAAACATTTTCACTGAAGTTTATAATTATAGTTATTAAATTTTTTTGTGGAACCAATAAGAGGGATTATGTCGTTATAATAAGATCAACACCTTTCTTTTCATTATTTTTTATTATTCATTCCCACCAGGAACAGCTTGGACTCATCTCTGTCCCGTCCAATCACAGTGTTGGATAATGAGAGGTTTACTGTCCAGTCCATCATCACAAAACTCATCTGTCCCATTGTGCTGGTGAGTTGTTCACGGACACTTCCCTGCTTTTTAGTGGATACCTTGTCTGATGAACGTCTCTCCTGTAGGGCGCCTTTCTGTTGGTCAACACGGTCCGCTTTGTTTCTGGTGCCCCCAGCCTGACTCCCGTACCCTACCATTTTATTCAGCTTCAGGTAAAATTATTTCAAATAATAAATACACAGCTAACAGAGATTGGAAAGTGTTCATTTTCCCTTTCTGGATCAGCTAGTCAAAATATTTGTGTAGGATTTGTAGAGAAGTGCTAGTTCCTGATCAGTCGGTGGCATGATCACACTGTCCTAACTTGTCACCCTGACTTAAATTTAAAGTTAATGGGTGTCCTGCCCATCCTGCCCCTGCTCTTCCCGGTGATGTGGGTGCTGGTGAACGCCTTTGGAGAGGCCAGGGTCCTTGCTGAGTTCAGCCGAGCATCTCCAGCTGGCCTGGTGAGAAACACTTTCACACACATGCATGATCTAACTAACATTCATGGAAAAATCTAACGGGAATTAAGTGGTGGAAGAGTGGAACGCTTTGTGAACAACATATTTGCTGCAAGAACAACAATGTCCAAACTAACAGATTTAGGCACACTCCCACCCCCCTCGCCTGTTGCTGGGACAGGGTCCAGGGTCCAGGGTCAGGGACCCTGAGCAAGACTTAGCTATCTAGAAAATTAATGAATTTGGACAATGACAACGTACATTTGGGGATCAACATATGTATTAAACTTTCTGTTATTTACATCACAAATTATTCATCAATTACCAAAGTCAGATTTACAGATACGCACTCGACTGCTTTTAGATTTATGTCATCATACAAACATAAAATAAGGTTGTGCGGGTTGGCACAGGAGCCAGCTACATAAGGACAGTGACAACGAAGCTGGTGAGTGTTTTCGCTTCTAAATTCTCGCCAGACCTAGATGAATGCTAACAGGCTGTCTTGGAGCCCAGTCGTGCTGGGCTTATGTGCCAGAAGATGGTCACTATGAGCAGTAGATTCACCTCGTTTAAAGTCCCAGCTGAGTGCAGAGATGTGATGTGGATGAGTAATCCTGAGATTTGGCCCGTGGATGCGTTACCCTGAGCCACGCAGCAAGGCTGGTGTTGCTGCCTCAAATGAGGCTTCTTTGGTTGGGCAGACGAGTGGTGCACCATGGACAATGAGGCTCCATTAGAGTGAGCTATAAATATAAAAGCTCCGGGGCAGGGTGCTGAAGATGGTGGTTGTAGACAGGAACAGTGTGATGCGCTGTGCTCACAAGAGTTTTCTAACTTAACAGGATCCCCGGGGGATTGAACTTACTGTACGCTAACTTTCATTAGGTTGGGGGAGTCCTCCTGATGATGGCCCATTTCTGGTAGAGAAGCTATTCTCTGCAACAAAGAACAATGTTATTGAACTTTAAAGTGGAACTATTCTGTGCATTTCAGGCTAATTTATTTTTATTTCTGAGACCAGAAGGGCTGGGATTGATGGAGTTATTGTCACAAATGGCTTTATTTACTTCAGACCGACCCTCTCCGTAGGCTGTCAGATCAGCCTGCGGGCAAAACGAGTGGATTGAGACTCTTCCGCATTAAGCCCCGCCTCCCGCCACTGCACTACATCGGGAGCGCGCACCGCACCTGCTTTCACCGTCATTGTAACGTCTCATAAACAGAAGGATTAGGCTCATATGAACTCAATAAAAAAACAAACTACAATGTCAACACATAGCATCCAGCCCTACATGTTGGAACCTGAATCAGAGCCTGAAAACGAAGTGGAAAACAGCAACCCACAGCAACGAATGCAGCAGGATGTCTCTCTTTGGTAAACTCACCAGCCATCGTTGGAAATAACTTTATCCCACGTTTTCCACGTTTCCTGATGTATTTGTACATGCCCTTGTTAACCAGTAGAAGGTAACCAATCACCCAACCTTATCCCCCGGGACGTCACAAGGATTTCCAAGTAGAAAAAACTCTCTAAAACCACGCGTTTTTCGTTGCCATGGAAACCGAATGGAGAGAGTGCTGGAACTCAAACTCAAACATGCGTTTAGGTGATAAAAAACAGTGTCGTTCACATGTCTGATGAGGATTCAACACTGTAAATGGTAAATGGACTTGTACTTCTATAGCGCTTTTCTAGTCATGCTGACCACTCAAAGCACTTTACACTACTTATCACATTCACCCATTCACACACAGACACACTCATACAACACACTCATACCCCGATAGGCACATCGGGGGGCAGCTTGGGGTTCAGTGTCTTGCCCTAGGACACTTCGGCCTGTTAGGGGAAGCCTGGAATCGATCCCCCAACTTTCCAGTTGAAGGACAACTGATCTTCCTCCTGAGCTACAGCCGCAATACCAGGATTCTGTAGAAAGCTCAGAAAACTCCAAATACCATCATAGCACCCCTTTAAAGGGACTGGTGTCTAGCTATACACTTTGAACAGAATAAAGTGTGTTGTCCTTGAATATGTATGCCCTGTGTCAGTGTCAACAGAAGGATGCAGAATATCTCAACAGACTTGCTTTATCTGTTCTTTTGTACAGGATAAAAACTTTTAAATGTGTTTGTTATCGGTGATATGAATTCAGTAAATCCATATTTGGAGTTATTTTGGAAAATATTTGTGAAGGTAATTGGCTGATATTATCGACTGTTATTCAAACGAGGCAGCAACACGTTGCATCTGGATGCAGCTCTGTTCTCCTGCAGAAGTTGCCCTGATCTGCTGTAATGGTTCTGACATCATTCTGTGTCGAAAGTGATGTTCTTGATGATCTTTTCATTTGCTTAATTGTAGCGTTGTGGCACAGGTTTCTGTTGTTTCCTTCTACCAACACAGCTGATTCTCAAATGGATCCAGCAGCTTCTTATCAACCTAATTAGGAATTTAAGTCAAGTGTGTTGGAGCAGGGAGACAACAGAAACCTGAAGGATACCAGTCCTCGAGGACTGCAGTTTGACACCTGTGGTCTAGGTAGATGTCCAGGTCCAGGGAGAGTTCCAGATCTCCTGCATATTTTGTTTATTAACTGTTTGTTAAAAGAAATTGAGAACTATTAAATATAAAGTAAAAAACCAAGAACAGTGTGGATCTACACAGGTTGTCCAGAGAAAACTCCCACTGGAGAACATCCACGGACCGCCTTCATGTGTGATTCCAGCAGCGCTCTCTGTGCCATGGTCTCCAGAAGTTTCTGCAACATCATGTTTATTTCTGTGCATTTTACTCCAAGATCTTGTAGTGATGATGGAAGAGTCTGACTTTCAGCACATCCCCAACAACATGATGTTTCCTGTTCCCTGTTCCAGAGTCTATGCTTTCTGCTCCTGAGCAAAGTGAAGACTTTTGTTTACAGAGTCAGAATCAGAAAGATTTATTGTCATTGAGCCAGCAAGGCTGGCTCTCAAGTTGCTTCATAACCTGATTGCAGGAGACAAACAAGGTGGAGGTCTCAGGATGTCCTGATGTGGAGGGAGATGAAGCTGTGTTCTGGTCCATGACTGAGCTGCAGGGTGACAGATTGGAGGCGTGACAGGAAAGCAGTGGGCTTATGGAGGGTGTGTGGTCTGTTGGGCTGGAGGTAGGGGGTGAACTGAACCTGGTGAAGAATATGTTCAGCTCATTAGCTCTGTCCAGACCTCCATCAGGCTGGTCCCCCTTTAAGTTGAAGCCGGTGATCTTCATTCCAGACCACACATCCCTCAGGTTATTCTGCTGGAGCTGACTTTCTAACTTCTTCCTGTAGTCCTCCTTGCACTTCTTAGTTTGTGTTTTAAGTTGTTTTTGTGTTGCCCTCAATAACTCCCTGTCTCCATCCCTGAAGGCTTTCTTTTTGATGTTCAGCAGCTTTTTCAGGTCACTGGTGATCCAGGGTTTGTTATTGGGGAAGCACCTCACTGTTCTTGTTGGGACGATGCTGTCCACACAGAAGTTTATGTAATCTGTCACACACTCAGTCATGGCGTTGATGTCGTCTCCATGAGGTTCACAGAGGACGTTCCAGTCTGTAGCCTCAAAGCCTCCTCTAAGAGCATCTTCAGCTTCAGCAGACCAGATTTTGATAGTCTTTGTGATGACTGGTTGCTGCTGAACGATGGGCTTGTAGGTGGAGGTGAGAAGAACCAGATTATGGTCAGATCTTCCTAAAGGAGGCAGGGCAGAACAACTGGATCCATCATTCATATTTGCATAAAATAAGTCCAACATCTTATTTTCTCTGGTGGAGCAGCTGACAAACTGCTGGAATGTTGGTAGAGTTGCAGAGAGGGAGACGTTGTTGAAGTCTCCGGAGATCGTCATCATGAATGAGTTTGGATGCTGTGTTTGTAGCCGAGCAACGACGGAGCTGATGACGTCACAGGCTGTGTCTGGTGCGGTACCAGGTATTATATAAACCGCTACCAGAATAACACAGGTAAACTCTCTGGGTAAATAATATGGACGGAAGCTCACAGCTAATAGTTCCATGTCCCTTGTGCATATCTTCTCCTTGACAGTAACATGTCCAGGATGACACCAACGCTGGTTAACCAGCACTGCAATTCCACCACCCTTTAGCTTTCCGCTGTGTTGTCTACTGCGGTCTGCACGGACCGTTTTAAAGCCCGGTACAGACACATTACAGTCAGGGATGTGTTCATGCAGCCATGTCTCGGTGAAGCACATAATACTGCACTCTCTGTATTCTTTCTGAGACCTTGTTAGCATCTCGAGCTCGTCTGTTTTGTTAGCTAGCAATCTCACATTACCCATGAGGACGGTTGGTAGAAATGGTTTAAATCTCCATCGCTTTTTCCGCTCTCTGAATCCCGCTCTGCAACCTCTTTTCTTCTTTTCAACTCCATCGGGATTTGATGTGTTGTTTCACTGATAGTCCTGATTTGGGAGAGGTTAATCAGTTGATCCCGATTGTAAACAAGTCTTCGTTGCCATGGAGACTCATCATAACAAGACTTGAAAGAGCCAAAAATATGCAGAAAAATCTTCCTTGCAACACACCCTCCGAACCGGTTTGAAATCTTCAGAAAAAATGCCTAATTTGAGGTAATATCTATGTGAGAAGACTTGTACTTTTAAAAAAAATCAAGACAGCAAGTCAGAGCTACTACAAATTGCTGCCAACAGACGGCACAATCTAGAATGAAATCTATAATATGTGGGCCAAAGGACAGGTCAGAGTCAAATATATCTCCCAGGTTTCTCACTGTAGCACTGGAAGCTAAAGTAATGCCATCCAGGTTCATTACAAAACTAGAAAATTTAGCTCTGAGTATTCTGTCCTTGCCATTTCCTTCTGCTAGACAGATAGACAACTCCTCCAATGA
The DNA here is from genome assembly GCF_933228915.1 of Telmatherina bonti. Lineage (NCBI taxonomy): Eukaryota > Metazoa > Chordata > Actinopteri > Atheriniformes > Telmatherinidae > Telmatherina > Telmatherina bonti. Next base: position 32,276,131 of record NC_136630.1, on the reverse strand, counting down.
TAAGTGTTGATCTTTTACAGATGTTTATTGCACCATTGGCCAGAGTAAAACTGCAAACAAGAATAAACCATATTAACATAGTTCACAAAGGCACTTGCGACCTTATTTGTAAAATAAAATGACCCACTCGAGAGCACATAACTTGTTCGTTTTCACTAAATGAACACACACGTACAAGGCTAACATGCTAACGCTAGCGAGCTAACGCGCTAACCGCCACCTTAAATGCTAACGTTACAACCCCACAGAATTAGCGTATTTTTTACAGAGCAGGCGTAATAAAAACCATAGTGATACTTAGTTCTAAGTCTAAGCACTTAAATGAAGGTAGTTTTAATAAACATACAGGCTGTGCTCGCTCAGGACACAGGGGTGCTGGAGTAGGAGTGAGCCTTCGGGCTGGACTTGCATGACAGGAAGTGAACTACGCTTTTTCCTGTTGCCCTTCACAATACGAACTAAACGTTCACCTTTATAAAACACAAGTAACAATTGAATTGACAATAGAAACATCAACTAACTTGAGATGGCTCTTGAGGAGCCAGAACACTCCCCGCTTGACATCAGTAAGATGTCACACACTGCAACCTTGTTGCAGAGCATCAAATAAAAGAAGTACAACGTCTGTAACTGGCCTTAAATACACTCTGCTAGTACCATTTACTTACCACTTTAACTTCAGCTTTCCTAACCCGTCCATCACTACTGGGGTGGGCTTTAGCTATCATCCCCATTGGCCATAAGTTCCTCTTAGCAAGAGAATCCTTTAGGAGGACAACATCCCCCTCTTGCAGGTTTGGTCTTGCAGAATGCCACTTCCGATGGCATTGCAGATTGGAAAGGTACTCCTTCCGCCAACGATGCCAGAAAGAGTTGCTGCTTGTAGATGTCCCTTTCTTCAAAGTCACCTTGAGGAGTATGAGCAGCGCCAATCTTCTGCGTTAGGAGTGTAGCTGGAGTGAGGATGAATGGGGAATCTGGGTCACTGGAGACAGGAACCAGCGACCGTGCATTCATGATTGCAGCCACCTCTGCTAGGAAGGTGGTCAAGACTTCCTGTGTGAAGTGTTGTGGTCCCAAGTTGTGCGAGCTCGGAGTCTAAGATCCTGCGTGCTACTCCAATCATCCGCTCCCAACTTCCTCCCATGTGAGAAGAGTGGGGAGGATTAAAGATCCAAGTGCAACCGTTGTTGTTGAGGAATGACTTGATCTTTGGGTCAGTAGAGATCTTGGTGTCAAACTCTTTGCAGGCCCCTGTGAAATTAGTCCCACAATCAGATCTCAGTTGTTTTACGGGTCCCCTGAGTTAAAGGAACCTGCGGAGGGCATTGATAAAACTTGATGTGTCCATTGATTCTATGACCTCCAGGTGAACGGCTCTTGTGCTCATGCACGTGAACATCACTGCCCACCGTTTGCTGTTTGCAAGTCCTCCCCGTGTACGGCGGGAGGTAACGAACCATGGCCCAAACACGTCAAGGCCTACATGAGAGAATGGGGGTTCAGTACTTAGGCGTTCTGTAGGTAGATCAGCCGTTTTCTGTGTCTGTGTTGCTCCCCTTAGCTTGCGACAAGGTACGCACAAGTAGATTAGACTACTGATCTGACGTTTGCCTCATAGGATCCAGTATCCCGCAGATCTTAAAGCACCCTCTGTAAGGTGACGACCTTGATGCTTGACCTTCTCATGGTAATGTCGGATCAACAGATTAGTTACGTAGTGTTGGCGTGGCATGATGAAAGGATTTTTCTCTACAGTTTCAAGGTTTGAGTGGAGAGGGCATCCGCCAATCCTGAGGAGGCCTACTTTGTCAAGATAGGGAAAAAGTTTTGTTAAGGGGACTTCCTTTTGGAAGGTTCTTTCCTGCTTTCAGAAACTTCAGCTCCTCTGAGAAGGTTTAGTTTTGGACAGTTTTAATAATTGTCTCGGTTGCTTGTTGGAAATCTGATGTTGTCAGCTCGTGACACATATGCCATCCCTTGCATTGTCCGTATTTCTGCTTTAGTGTGAAACTGTGAGCAATGTGGGCCAGCCTGGCAATGGCTCTAGTAAGTGACTCCCAACTGGAGAAAGACTGTAAGTTTTCAACTTTCAAACAAGGGTGTGATGTGTGGGTGACGGATTTGAACAAAGGATGGACTTCTAAGTCCGTGTCAGGATCTTGCAGCTGGAATGTGTCTTGTGAGGTACTCTCTGTGGGCCTTAATAGAAAGTTGGGCCCTGTTAGCCATGTGCTGGACAACAGTTTGGCGGCTGGAAGGGATCTGGATCCATGGTCTGCAGGGTTGCGCTCAGAGGCTACGTAGCTCCATTGAGTTGGTTGTGTTGCCCGTCTGATGCGTTGCACACGGTTGTTCACTAAGACATGAAATCTCCTGGACTCGTAAATGTAGCCAAGAACGACTCTACTGTCCGACAAGAAATGCATGGCACTAATCTGAAAGTCCATTTCATCTCTAATGAGCTCTGCGACCTTCACCGCTAACACTGCTGCACATAGTTCAAGTCGAGGTATGGTAAGTTCGGGCAGGGTGCAAGTTTTGCTTTTCCAAACATGAATGCAAGCTCCACCTCACCATTGTTGTTGGTTGGCTTTAAGTAAGCCACAGCCTCTATTGCTTGGGTTGATGCATCACAGAAGATGCAGATTTCCTTGTGTTTTGCATTTGCAAGGGAAAATGAGCAGTAAGCTCTTGGAATGTGGGTTTGCTCAAGATGTTTGAGAGCGTTTTTCCATTCTAGCCATTCCATGAATATGGTCTCCGGTAGTGAGTCGTCCCACCCACAAGTCCCTTTGGTTAGTGCCCTTAACAGTGCCCTCCCTTGGATGCTTACTGGCACTGCAAACCCCAGAGTGTCAAAAAAACTATTGATTGTGGACAGGACACCTCTTCTTGTATAATGTCTTTCGGCTTCTGACACTCTGAATGTGAATGCATCTTTCTCAATGTCCCAACATACTCCAAAACTTCTTAGCATCGGTGGGAAGTCGGTGCTGAAGTCTATGTCTTTGAGCCCGCTTGCCAGGTCCTCACTTGGAAACACTTTCATGACTTTGGGGCTGTTTGAGGAAACTTTATGAAGTCTCAAGTTGGAGGCAGCAAGCAGGTCTCATCTGTCCGTGAGGAGCTTGACTGCCTTGGACTCTATGGGCACGGATTTTAATCCATCGTCAACATAGAAATGTCTCTGAATGAACTGTTTGGCTGCGGGAGAGAAGCACATGTCTAACTGGCGTGTTGCGTTTCTCAGGCCGAATATGGCAACAGTGGGTGAAGGACTATTGCCGAACCCGTGCACCTTCATCCGGTACTCAGAAATTTGTTCCTGTGGTCATTGTTGCGGTACCAGAGGAACCGGAGATAATTCCTGTGATCCTCTCGCACAAGAAAATAATGAAACGTTTGCTGTATATCTGCCGCAATTGCCACTGCGTCTTCTCTGAAGCGGACAAGCACCCTGACAAGGCTGTTGTTCATGCCACTGCACTACATCTTGAGCGCGCACCACAACTGCTTTCGCCGTCATTGTAACATCTCATAAACAGAAGGATTAGGCTACTATGAACTCAATAAAAAAATTAAAAAAAATACAATGTCAACACACAGCATACAGCCCTACATGTTGGAACCTGAATCAGAGCCTGAAAACGAAGTGGAAAACAGCAACCCACAGCAACGAATGCAGCAGGATGTCTCTCTTTGGTAAACTCACCAGCCATCGTTGGAAATAACTTTATCCCACGTTTTCCACCCGCCTGATGTATTTGTACATGCCCTTGTTAACCAGTAGAAGGTAACCAATCACCGAACCTTATCCCCCGGGACGTCACAAGGATTTCCAAGTAGAAAAAACTCTAAAACCACGCGTTTTTCGTCGCCATAGAAACCGAACGAAGAGAATGCTGGAACTCAAACTCAAACATGCGTTTAGGTGATAAAAAAAAACAGTGCCGTTCACATGTCTGATGAGGATTCAACACTGTAACACTGTAGAAAGCTCAGAAAACTCCAAATACCATCATAGCACCCCTTTAAAGAGGCTCATTGGGAGAGGGTCTAAGATATAGGTGGATGGTTTAGATCAGACATGTCCAAAGTCCGGCCCCCGGGCCAATTGTGGCCAGTGGTCAAATTTTTACCGGCCCGCGGCCTCTATCATAAAGTCAATAATATGCGGCCCGCCAGCACTGTTGACCACAGTATAAAATACATATGGACAAAAAAGCTATTTTACTTTTCACCAGAAGATGGCAGTAGCCCTGTGGCCGCACCCTGGCTGCCGTGACCCTTGGCCTTGCGTGATCGTTTCAGCCATGTCCATTTCTAACATGGCGACTGTAAACAAAAAACGGAAAGTTGACTGCGAGGGCCGCCTCTTCCAGGACAGGTGGAAATTGGATGATTTTTTTCACTGAAATACGAAACAACTGTGTCTGCCTAATTTGCCAAGAGACTGTGGCTGTTTTCAAGGAATTCAACATCAAGAGGCACTACCAGACGAAACATGCTAGCTACGACAAGCTAACTGGGAACGAACGCGGTGAAAAAGTGAAGCAACTGGAAGCTGTTTTAACGGCACAGCAGCGCTTTTTCACAAAAAAGGGACAACCCATACCACAGTTAAATGATCCTGTGTGGCTGGCTGATTTGAGATTTTTAGTTGACGTAACGCGACATCTGAATGCGCTGAACACAAGCCTTCAAGGGCAAAATGCAGTGGTAAGCCAACTGTATTCACACATCAAAGCCTTTCGGACCATGCTGCTACTTTTCCAAAGGCACCTGTCACAGGCGCAGCCCAATACCGCACATTTCTCATCACTGCAGGAAATTATGACCAGTTTCCCACAGAACAATATCAGTGCGCAAATGACAAAGTATGCAGCAGACATCTCATCTCTGGTTGAGGAATTTCAGCAGCGCTTTCGGGACTTTGCAGCTATTGAAAAGGAGATCACGCTTTTTTCCTCTCCTTTCTCCGTGGACCCTGATGACGCTCCAGACCACCTGCAGCTGGAGCTCATTGAGCTGCAGTGTGACACTGAGCATCGCAGTCGGCACCAACAGCTCCCTCTTGTCAACTTCTACCGCCAGCTGGATGAAGGTAGGTTCCAAGCAATTCGGACATTTGCTCAGAAAATGCTGAGCTTGTTTGGCTCCACATACATGTGTGAGAAGACATTCTCCATTATGAACATTAACAAGAGCCGCATGAGGACGAGACTGAGTGACTCTCACCTGCGTGACGTCTTACGCATCAAAACCACTGCTCTTGAGCCGGACCTGGACTACATACTGCAGTCAAGATCCCGGTATCACCCTTCACATTAGTGCAGGCAAGATATTTGTTAAGTCCTCTGAGTTGAATAAATTCTTAAATTAATAATTAATTAATAATAGTTAATAATAATAATAGTTAATTAATTTTTTTGTGATGGTCAAAATCACAGTTTAAATATGCTGTGATCACTGTTTTGAATTTTGTTTACAGTGAGCATATAATAGTGAATAATATGTAATGTTTCACATGAACTTAGATATCCTTGATAGTTTTCTTCATTTTTTGTGGTTTGTGATTTCGGTAAAATGTTTAATGTTAATGGTTCAAAGAATGTCAGGCTGAATAGTCGGCCCCCCCCACACATTTTCACCTTACCAAATCTGGCCCTCTTTGCAAAAAGTTTGGACACCCCTGGTTTAGATGAAGCTATTATTTTAGTTAATTCAGAGGGTTGGACAGGACAGAAACTATTTAGACACAAGTCAGATCCTGGTTCTAAGGATGCTTCGGAGACCACAACAGGCTCAACATTATAGGTAGAAGGAAGAATATTGTGAATTTGATCTCCAATAGTATCAATTTTATTCCTGAAAAAATACATGAAATCATCACAGCTAAGTGAGAAAGGAATACATGGCTCCACAGCGCTCCGGCTCCTAGTAAGCCTGGCTACAGTGCTGAAAAGAAACCGAGGGTTGTTTTTGTTTTCCTCTATCAATGATGAATAATAAGCTGTTCTTGCTGTACGTAAGGCTTTTTTGTATACAGTTAAACTTTCTTTCCAGGTTAAGTGAGACTCCTCTAGTCCTGATGAACGCCATCTGTTTTCCAAACGCCTTGATGCCTGTTTTAGAACTCGAAGCTGGGAATTAAACCAGGGAGCCTTCATAATCTTACCTAATTTCTTCTTTAGGGGAGCAACATTATCCAAAGTCGTATGCATTGATGCTATCAAAAAAATCAAGAAAATAGATTAGCAAGAAAGGTTTTGCAGTGGTTTTTTTTTTTTTTTTTTTTTGTCTACAAAAATAAGCAATATTGAAAAATCGTGAGAATCGCTATTTAAACTGAAATGGGACCCAGAACATTGAAATCAAATTGATTCAGGACAAAAGCATGTCGTCACAGCCCTAACTGCCACTGCATGTGTTCCTCACTGTATGGTAGCTGTACAAAGTTCCAGCATCATCTCCAGTTGGTAAAACGTGGAGATGATGAACACTCAGTTTGGTCCCTAAAAGAATTTTCTCTTTGTCTGTAAAAGTTCTGTTGAAGGACAGAAACCTCCTGAACAAGCCCAGTTAGCAAGTGGTGGGTTGTTAACGTTGAACTGAATCAAAAATTGTGGGAAATGGAGAGAACCTGTCAAACTGTTGTTAAATAGACCAGAACCCAACCCACGGTGACGTCACCGGTCAGCTGATGTGTTGTAGGACATGGTGATGCAGGACGACGGGAAGTTGCCTTGTTACGATTACGGTGTTAATTATGCGACAGAATCTCTTGAGTGTGAGCCTCCAGGGGCTGACGTGTGGAGTTTCAGATGAAAGGAGAGTCACGAGGAGTTGATCTGCAAACAAGATGAAAAACTGGGAAGGAGCCCAGTTTCACCATCTTACACTGGAGTTGTTCCATCATCATTAGCATTGACACGGGATGTGGATCCATGAGACATATCCCCCAACTATCACCGTTCAGAGCCATGAATGTTTTGATAACGCAGAAACAGAATTTCCATAGTTTTTAGATTTAAAGAGGCATGAAGTAAGTTCCTGACCTCAAAGCTGCCATTTTGACCACTTTAATGGAACAATAACGTCAATCATGGTCATTTCTGGAGATGCTGCTACCCATCAGCATTCTGAGGCTTAAAAAGTGAACCAGGGATACTGCGTTTCACTTCATACGCTAAGCACACTGCTATAAACATTCCTTCCCCATGGCTGACTCAGCAAAGTAACAAAAGTAAGACTTCATCAGAGGAATAGAGGAAAGGAGACAGGCCGAGAGTCTAGGTAGTAGGATTGCCTTTTACTGGCAGGATGAAGATCTCATGTTCCAGCATCATGTGAGGAGGACGAGTAAGAGCAGGTTATGAGAACTAGTTCACTTTGAGACTATGATATGAGTTCGAATGGATGGATGAACTTTTTCTTTCTTTTTCATCTTTTGGTTGAAGCGAGTAAGAGGGAACACATTACACCTATTTTAGCATCACTTCACTGGCTCCCTCGTACAGTTAATTTTTAGGTTCTCATATTTGTTTTTAAGTCCCTACATGGTCTGGCCTCTCTGTACCTCTCTGAGCTGCTTACGCCATACTCGCCAGCCCGCCGCCTCAGATCAGCTGATCAGTTCCTTTGAGGTACCGAGGTTTAGGCGGAAGCTCAGAGGGGACAGATTATTTACAGTTGCTGCTCCAACACTATGGAATTCTCTGCCGCTGCAGGATTGAGAATCACTGACCATTTTTAAAACATGCCTAAAGACCCAGTTTTATGACCTGCATTTCAGCCAGTTTGTGCTTATTTTCTCTTATCAATGGCTTTTACTATTATTAAATGTTTTTATTTTGGGCTTTTGATGGCTTTTTATTGTTTTATCTTTTATTCCTTTAACTTCTACGATTCAGATCTCAATCTGCATTTTTTTTTATGTTTTACGTCTTTCTTCAGCACTTTGTTGCAGCTGGCGTGTTAAAGTGCTTTAAAAAGTTGAGTTGAGAGTTGAGTTTTTCTCATGTTGGTGAAGGAAGACTTTGCACAACACTGGTTGTGGGGATGTTTGACATGGACAGGGCCTGGCTGACAGAAATCCATTTTCCAATCCCACCTCACAGCCTTGTAGGGAACTAGTTGATGTCCAAAGCTGAGAGTTGTCTTTGTATATTTTATTTTAAGTTTTTGAGTTTTCACAATTAAATGAATAATAACTACAGCAAATAAATGAACAAAATAAAAAAATACAATCAAAAGAAATGAGTGCGGTTGCCATACACAGTATAGTAGATGTAGTAGTAGATGGAACTGACAAGGAGACCTCCCGTGGGCACACCATCTGCCGTAGGAGTCGGGTGTAGTGAGAGCTGGGCGGCAGCAAGGGGCGGGGACTCTGGTCCGATCCCCCGCTGCAGAAGCTGGCTCTAGGGACGTGGAACATCACCTCTCTGGTGGGGAAGGAGCCTGAGCTTGTGCGCGAGGTTGAGCGGTTCCGACTAGATATAGTTGGACTCACCTCGACGCATGGCTTGGGCTCTGGAACCAGTACCCTCGAGAGGGGCTGGACCTTCTTCCACTCTGGAGTTGCTCATGGTGAGAGGCGCCGAGCAGGTGTGGGCATTCTCATCAGCCCCCAGCTTGGTGCCTGCACGTTGGGGTTTACCCCGGTGGATGAAAGGGTAGTTTCCCTCTGCCTCCGGGTGGGGGGACGGGTCCTGACTGTTGTCTCTGCTTATACACCGAATCAGAGTACCCACCCTTTCTGGAGTCCTTGGAGGGAGTGCTGGAGGGTGCTCCTTCTGGGGACTCCATTGTTCTGCTGGAGGACTTCAATGCTCACGTGGGCAATGACAGTGACACCTGGAGGGGAGTGATTGGGAGGCATGGTCCCCCCCCCCCCGAACCCAAATGGTGTTTTGTTATTGAACTTCTGTGCTCGTCATGGATTGTCCATAACGAACACCATGTTCCAACATAAGAGTGTCCATATGTACACCTGGCATCAGGATTCCCTGGGCCGCAGTTTGATGATCGATTTTGTTGTCGTATCATCGGACCTGCGGCCACATGCCTTGGACACTCAGGTGAAGAGGGGGGCGGAGCTTTAACTGATCACCACCTGGTGGTGAGTTGGCTCAGATGGTGGGGGAGGAAGCCGGTCAGATCTGGCAGGCCCAAACGTGTTGTGAGGGTCTGCTGGGAACGTCTGGCTGAGTCCCCCGTCAGAGCGAGCTTCAACTCCCACCTTCAGCAGAGCTTCGAACATGTCCCGAGTGAGGCGGGGGACATTGAGTCCGAATGGGCTGTGTTCTGTGCCTCTATTGCTGAGGCGGCCAGCCGGAGCTGTGGCTGGAAGGTCGTTGGTGCCTGTCGTGGCGGTAATCCCAGGACTCGTTGGTGGACACCAGCAGTGAGGGATGCCGTCAAGCTGAAGAAGGAGTCCTATCGGGCCTTCTTGGCCTGTGGGACTCTGGAGGCAGCTGATGGGTACCGACAGGCTAAGTGGCATGCAGCTTTGGCTGTCACCAAGGCAAAAACTCGGGCATGGGGAGGAGTTCGGCGAGGCCATGGAGAAAGACTTCCGCTTTGAGGAGATTCTGGTCCACCATCCGGCAGCTCAGGAGGGGGAAGTAGTGCTCCATCAACACTGTGTACAGTGGAGATGGGGAGCTGCTGACCTCAACTCTGGACATTGTGGGTCGGTGGAAGGAATACTTCGAAGACCTCCTCAATCCTACCAACACGTCTTCCGATGAGGAAGCAGAGCTGGGGGACTCAGGGGTGGACTCTCCTATCTCTGGGGCTGAAGTCGCTGAGGTGGTCAAAAAGCTCCTTGGCGGCAAGGCCCCGGGGCGCGGATGAGATCCGCCCGGAGTTCCTTAAGGCTCTGGATGCTGTGGGGCTGTCCTGGCTGACACGCCGCTGCAGCATCACGTGGACATCGGAGACAGTACCGCTGGATTGGCAGACTGGGGTGGTGGTCCCCCTTTTTAATAAGGGGGACCGGAGGGTGTGTTCCAATTACAGGGGAATCACACTCCTCAGCCTCCCTGGTAAGGTCTATTCAGGGGTTCTGGAGAGGAGGGTCTGCCAGATAGTCGAATCCCGGATTGAGGAGGAGCAGTGTGGTTTTCGTCCTGGTCGCGGAACAGTGGACCAGCTCTATACCCTCTTTGGGGTCCTGGAGGGGGCATGGGAGTTTGCCCAGCCAGTCTACATGTGCTTTGTGGACCTGGAGAAGGCGTTTCACCGTGTCCCCTGGGGGCTCCTGTGGGGGGTACTCCGGGAGTATGGGGTACCGGACCCCCTTGTACGAGCTGTCCGGTCTCTGTACGACAGGTGTCAGAGCTTTGTCCGCATTGCCGGTAGTAAGTCAGATTCGTTTCCGGTGAGGGTTGGACTCCACCAAGGCTGCCCTTTATCACCGATTCTGTTCATAACTTATATGGACAGAATTTCTAGACGCAGCCGAGGTGTTGAGGGGATCCGGTTAGGTGATCTCAGGATTGGATGTCTGCTTTTTGCAGATGACGTGGTCCTGTTGGCGTCATCTGGCCGTGATCTCCAGCTCTCGCTTGAGTGATTCTTGAGTGTGAAGCGGCTGGGATGAGAATCAGCACCTCCAAATCTGAGACCATGGTCCTCAGCCGGAATAGGGTGAATTGCCCTCTCCGGGTCGGGAGTCAGGTCCTGCCTCAAGTGGAGGAGTTTAAATATCTCGGGGTCTTGTTCACGAGTGAGGGAAGGATGGAACGCGAGATCGACAGATGGATCGGTGCGGCGTCTGCAGTAATGCGGACTCTGCGCCGGTCTGTCATGGTGAAGAAGGAGCTGAGCCAGAAGGCAAAGCTCTCGATTTGCCAGTCGATCTACGTTCCTACCCTCACCTATGGTCATGAGCTGTGGGTCGTGACCGAAAGTACGAGATCTTGTATACAGGCGGCTGAAATGAGTTTCCTCCGCAGGGTGGCCGGGCTCTCCCTTAGAGATAGGGTGAGGAGCTCGGTCATCCGGGAGGGGCTCAAAGTAGAGCCGCTGCTCCTCCGCATCGAGAGGAACCAGTTGAGGTGGCTTGGGCATCTGGTCAGGATGCCTCCTGGACCTCCCTGGTGAGGTGTTCCAGGCACGTCCCTCTGGGAGGAGACCCCGGGGAAGATCCAGGACACGCTGGAGGGATTATATCTCTCGGCTGGCCTGGGAACGCCTCGGGATCCCCCCGTAGAGTTGGCAAATGTGGCTGGGGAGAGGGAAATCTGGGCTTCCCTGCTTAGGCTACTGCCCCCAGCGACCCGACCCCGGATAAGCGGCAGAAGATGAAGATGAAGGCAATGGTTAAACTGTCATGTTCATCATCAACATGAATGTTAAAATCCCCCAGAACAATAACTTTATCAGTATTCAGCACTAAGTCTGATAAGAGGTCTGAGAAGTCAGTTAGGAACTGTGAGTAAGATCCAGGTGGACGGTAGACTACTACTAGGAGAAGTGGCTTCTCTGATTTCCATCTTGGGTGGGATAGACTAAGTCAGGTGTTCAAAGCTATTGTAACTATTTTTATGTTTAGGACTAATCAATAGTTCGGATTTAAAGATAGCTGCCACACCTCCTTCTTGGAATGTGATGGAAGCTTTACCAGAGGTGGTGGCGGTGAGCTGCTGGACTCGTTGCTTAAGGGGGGGATATAACCAAGGCTGAGGAAGTCGAACCTGTTGTAACAGAGGATGTCGTTTGGTGGAGGTGCGCTGGAGTGACGCCTTCCCATTTGCTGCCGTGGAGCGACATGGAACCGGGGCTCCTTTTGGCTCGGTGTGGAGCTAACGGTGAACTGTGGCAGGGTTCCAGCGGCGGAATGGCCATCAATAGGAGTCTCGTCGGGGAACACTGCATCCACAGCTGTACGGCAGGGAGCGGTGACATCAGGAACCTGGGAATCCATTTTTGGATCGCGGATGACAATGGTGTCCATCATGTTCTCAGCTTCTCGGATCCAATTCAGTTTTGATATCTGTGATTCCAGTACAACTATTTTTTTGGCCAGGCACAAACAACCAACACAGCCTGTGGGGATGGAGAGGTGAGCGGACCCATTTTGAGCGTCCTGTAAATGTTAGCAGCTAGCTAACAGCCACTGGGTCATATTGACAGGATCTCAGCTGATCGAGAGATGCCCGTGCTCTGGTGAGTCTATTGTTGATTTGCGTTTGATCTTGTCTGAGGCTGTAATAACACTGAATACTGAATAATGAGTTTGAGGTCAATCTGGGCCGGGCTAGGCAGATTGTCCTCAAGGAAATTAGAGTCGGAGGGCTGGGGTAGGTGTCATCGACCAGTGACTTTGCTGTGATGCCACTGGCATTTGCATTTCAATAGGATGCCATGGCCTCAGTAATCCACTTTTGTCTATCTCCCAAGTCCCAAATCTTTTCTTTATCTTGTGCGAAATGTGCCCTGACAATAGTGGTGGGTCTGGAGCTGTCTGGAGGTCTTGGGCGCTAAGTGCTCAATCATTCACTATCTTCTCAAAGTTGTCACTCCCCAGCAGTGACAGGAAGAGCTTCGTAACAAACTTGGGTGGTCTCTCTTTCTCCTCGCCCTCTGGAGCACCAACTATCTTTATATTATTCCGCCAGGATCTTCTCTGAAGGTCTGAGACTTTGGCTTGTAATTTTTTGTTCTTCGGCTGTAGACCCATAATGGAACTTTTTCGTATTAATGCATAGCTTGTGATCATTAGCTTGGCTCTGTGGTTGTTAGCCTTACCACTAGCACTTGTTGAGCAGTCTCTGAAGACTGCTCAAATTTATCAAACTTGTTGCTGAAAGACTGTAAGAGTTTAATGGACACCTTCTGCCAAATAAACGAGAACTCCTCATCATCATCTTCCTCGGTATGCAGGGGCTTAGCTAGTCTTGCTAGCTTTGTTGCAACTAGCATTAACCACAGCCGCTCCTTTGAGACTTCTTATGTTCTTGTTTGACATTATTTCCTTTCAGTTGGTCATCGTGGTAAAGACAGAGTTGTTAGGAAAAGTATTGTGTTAAGAAAAGAAAGGGTAATCAAAGGGTGGCTGTATTATAAAATATTGCAGGTGTGCCATAAGGAGTTCCAAGAATCACGTCTTCTCCCTATCCATCATACTAGTGCCTTCCACCCCCAGGGACATTTTTACTGTGAGATAATACGCACACCAAACACTCTACCATATCGGTTAAAAAAGCACAGTTTGGTAAAGATGGAACCTGTCCAGTGTGGAAGAGCTGCAGCAGGAAAGTCCTCAGAGAAAACAGAAAAAGTCCTGTATATGTAGATTTGCTAGACTGGGATACATACAATCCAGTTCTCTACGACCCTTCAACACCACGATGCTGGGACAGCAGAACACAAAATTTCTTTTGAGTTCTGGCTTCTGGTTTTCATGGAAACAGAGTTTTGGGTGAATTCGACAATGGCCTCTGGAGGGAAATTTTCCTGCAACGCACGGTGAGTCCTGTTGGTTCAAACTACACTTAAACTATACTTCTTTAACATCATATAGCATTCGACCATGAAGCCCCTGCTGAGCCATAGGCCAGGATCTGAAGCAAAACCGGTAGTTTCCGGAAGAACATTTATGTCCTCAGCAAAGACGCACAGTTTACATGCAGCAGATGCTAGCAGTTAGCACTAGCAGTTAGCATGCAACGCTGCTGTTCTGATGAGCATGTGGTTCGCCAGGGAGTGGTGGTGTTTCACTCGAGGCCTGTCATGCACAATTCATGTCCTGTTTGAGATTTTCCTGCTGGAGGGGGGTTCTGAAAGAACTGAAGTTCTTTTAGTTTTGCAGAGTTTTGTGTCAAAATATTCTCGTGTGGAGGCAAAAACAAACAAAAAAGTCTGTCAACAATGTGGAGCCTGGTTTTGAAGTGAAAAAGGATTTCAAGGTTTATTCAGCAGAGTAAAATGAACAAAGTATCACAAATTGCAATTTGAAAAAACCATCTGATTAAGCAGAAGTCTGGGGGGTTCTACGCATAGACTGGAGCGCTGGAGACTTCTAAGCTTCGTTGGAACATAAATCTATGTTGTCCTAAACAAAGGATAGTCTGACCTTACTCAAAGTGATCATCTCAGTTTGAGTTACCCCACCGTTTATGATACTGGACTCTTTCACTCCCTGGGCATACACCATCCTTGTCATGAGCGAGTGATGATCAATCAGATACCTACCGATGGTCACTCAGGTCTTTCACACATTCTTTACGTCAAAGGACAGCAGAGCAGATACCAGATGCTTAAACACTAAGTTCAGCATGACCTTTGCAGCAAGCCACAGAAGAGCAGTAATATTATGAATGTATGCTATAAAAATTAAAAACTATATCAATAAAGCCAGAAAATGACATGTGCAACACAGGATCCAACAGTCAGGATGAAGCTAATCGGAATAATAAAATCAGAATGAAATGACTTATGAACCCCATCAGGTCATATTTTCTTCCCAGTAGAAGATCCAAAAAATACCAAAGGATGAAACTGAGACATTTTATCATTTAATGAAAAATCTGAGCTGTTTGTGAATCTGATGCCGCTGTAAACAGCTGGAACAGGATCAACAGAAGGCTATGAGGTAGTTTAGCATAGTTAGCATCTCCTTTTCTCTGACATGTGTCTGGGAAATGAGACCAGTTCCCGAGGAATGCTGTCCCGTTCCGGTCTGGTGCAGGTGAGGGGGGAGTAGTTGCATGCAGGAGATCCTAGCTTGGTTTAGTAAATAGTTGCTGACCTGACTGTTGATGGATTTAGGTTTGTAGCTGCAGTAAAAAGCTTTATTTTCAACTCATACAAGTCTACACTTAATGTGCACACTATCACACGTGCACCGTCACACACATGAAGGGAGAAGTGATGGCCTTCCTCTGTATGTTAACTAGACTTTTCTCTCGTCCCAGCTTGCTAAGTTCTCTGAGGACACTCTAAGCAGCTACACCGAAGTGGTGTCCTCCCAGGTATACCATCTCTCTGTCCCCCCATTTGCTTGACCCCCAGCTCCACCTGAATCTGGCTGCTCCCTCCCTCCCGGACCCCCTGATTTGCTCTGTGTTCCGTGTTTGTTCTGCATGTTTTACTTTCTTCCCTTTACCTTTTTGCTTTGGGCCATCTGTGGATTATCAGTTTACTCATCAAGCAGCTCTGGATGTAAGTTGTCCCTTCATTTCTTCCTTTTATTGCTTCCAGTCCTGTCTGTCCATGAGGGGAGGAGATGATTGTACCCCTGATGGGCAGACTTCCTGTTACTTTGTCCTGTAGTTGGAAAAGGAAAATACCAGCCATCACCGCTCTGCCTCTCTGTAAATACCTTCATGTGGGACCTCGGTGTGCATGGAGATGCTGGCGGGCGGAGTCTGGCTCCACCTCTGCATGAATCAGGCGTTGTGCCCTCTCCTCATCACTCTGTCATCCTTTCAGACCTGGCTGCAGACATGGAGCTGCTTTGGAAAAGCTGGAATCTGATGTCGAACCTCTGCCCTGGTGGAGGGACGACTTCAGACCCCAGAACCTCTGTTTTCAGCTTGATTCACACTTTACTGATTCACAGCGCAGTCATCTCAGCCCGATGACCGACAGCAGTCAGGTAGAACACAACCCCGTCACTGTGATCCAGTTCCAACAAATCCACCTCAGTCCGGTTCATAAAAACCATGAACCAAAAGCCGGACGGAAGAACCTCCATGAGGACCTGAACCAGGAAGGAAAACCTAAATCAGGACCAGAACCAGGAAGGAAAACCTCCTTCAGGACCAGAACCAGGAAGGAAAACCTCCATCAGGACCAGAACCAGGAAGGAAAACCTCCATCAGGACCAGAACCAGGAAGGAAAACCTCCATCAGGACCAGAACCAGGAAGGAAAACCTCCTTCAGGACCAGAACCAGGAAGGAAAACCTCCTTCAGGACCAGAACCAGGAAGGAAAACCTCCATCAGGACCAGAACCAGGAGGGAAAACCTCCTTCAGGACCAGAACCAGGAAGGAAAACCTCCTTCAGGACCAGAACCAGGAGGGAAAACCTCCTTCAGGACCAGAACCAGGAAGGAAAACCTCCATCAGGACCAGAACCAGGAAGGAAAACCTCCATCAGGACCAGAACCAGGAAGGAAAACCTCCTTCAGGACCAGAACCAGGAAGGAAAACCTCCATCAGGACCAGAACCAGGAGGGAAAACCTCCTTCAGGACCAGAACCAGGAAGGAAAACCTCCTTCAGGACCAGAACCAGGAAGGAAAACCTCCATCAGGACCAGAACCAGGAAGGAAAACCTCCTTCAGGACCAGAACCGGGAAGGAAAACCTCCATCAGGACCAGAACCAGGAGGGAAAACCTCCTTCAGGACCAGAACCAGGAAGGAAAACCTCCTTCAGGACCAGAACCAGGAGGGAAAACCTCCTTCAGGACCAGAACCGGGAAGGAAAACCTCCTTCAGGACCAGAACCGGGAAGGAAAACCTCCTTCAGGAACCAGAACCGGGAAGGAGAACCTCCTTCAGGACCAGAACCGGGAAGGAAAACCTCCTTCAGGACCAGAACCGGGAAGGAGAACCTCCTTCAGGACCAGAACCGGGAAGGAGAACCTCCTTCAGGACCAGAACCGGGAAGGAGAACCTCCTTCAGGACCAGAACCGGGAAGGAGAACCTCCTTCAGGACCAGAACCGGGAAGGAGAACCTCCTTCAGGACCAGAACCAGGAAGGAGAACCTCCTTCAGGACCAGAACCAGGAAGGAGAACCTCCTTCAGGACCATTGGGACGTTGCCGGCGGCCGCTGCCTGCTGCTGCAGGACTGAACCGGCGGACCTCCCCGGCTGTGAAGCCGTTTCATCCCCGGTCCTCTGCTGGGTCCTGGGAGGAGGAAGGAGGGCGAACATCCTACATTATCCTGACCCTTCCTGCAGCTCCGTCGTTATTTTGGGACGAATGGGAATTAAATTGGACCAACATGGATGAGGAGAGGATTTGTTTTAACCGGATCGGATTGAATATTCCTGAAGGGATGACTGATAAATCTGATACGAGGCTGGGGCCTTCTGTCCAGACAACATCTGGAATGAGTAACTGAATCATATTGATTGATTGATTGATTGATTGTTTGATTGTACAGTCCTAAAGTCAAAGCTTATTCTGTAACCGCTAACAACAACATCCATGTAAATACACAAGATAAAGGAAATAAAATAGAAAGTAGTACCGGTACACATGTACAATCAGCAGTTTGTTTGGTGCATAGCAGTTGTTCACTTGGTGTGTGTGTGTGTGTGTGTGTGTGTGTGTGTGTGTGTGTGTGTGTGTGTGTGTGTGCGCGCGCGCACAGGAAATGCTACGTTGTGTATGGCGACACCTGGTGGGCATCCTGAAGGGAGAATCTCAGACCCTGTGCTACACATCCAGCCTCCTGCACACTCTGGGATCGGTCACGGTGAGTTCCATGTTGTCCAAATGCTCCGACGTCTGCTGGAGACGGATCTTCCTCATTTCTGCTGTGTCTCTTTTGCATGTTACCTCCGCGCTTAGTGCACGTGCAGCCGCATGTGAGAGGTGTGGTTTTCTGAGTGTAAAACAGAACTTTCAGGAAAAATAAGGCAAGCAACATCTGAGTGTTCTTGGTCTTTTTAAGGTCACAGCAATGATATAGCAGAAGTAGATCTGAGCTGCTTCTGTTCATGTCGCTGCAGAAGACATGAGGATCAGACTGTTTTCTCAACAATGTGAAGGAAGGACATGCAGACACAAATACAGGCAAACACCAGACAGACGGACACGGTCCGTGTTCGGGGAGGAATGCATTTTCTGTATGAAAAGGAAGATTATCACATGACAAGTAAACGTGATCTGCTTGTTGTTCTAACATAGTTCTCTGTCCTGAGGGGTCGGGATCGGAGCTCAGGGGTCGGGATCAAACACAACCCCAAGGTTTCTGAGACTGGTTTTCACAGACGATCCCAGAGCACCAAGATAGTTTTTGATCATAGGTATCTTTTTATCGGGGGCAATGATCAGAGTTTCTGTTTTAGAATTTATCTGAAGGTAATTTGAGGAGAGCCAGTTTTTAATGCAGGACACACATTCTAACAACATAGATAAAAAATAAAACTCTGAATCATTGAAGGAACAGTACAACTGAATATCATCAGCGTAAAAGTGATAAGATACATTTTCAAAACCACAAATAAGTCGGCCAAGAGGCAATAAGTACAAAAGAAACAAAACAGGTCCCAGGACAGAACCTTGGGCCACTCCACACGACAGTTTAGACACATGAGACATTATATTACTCAGGTATCTGGTTCGGAGCTCAGGGGTCAGGATCAGTTATCAGGTATCTGGTTCGGAGCTCAGGGGTCAGGATCAGATGTCAGGAATTTGGATCATGTCTCAGAAATTGGGATCGGAGCTCAGGGGTCGGGGTCAGGGTTCAGGTGTCAGGTGTCAGGATCGGGGCTGATGGATCAGGATCGGGGCTCAGGTTTCGGGTTCGGGGCTTTAGGGGTCGGGATTGGGGCTCAGGGGTCGGGATCAGGGCTCAGGTATTGGAGCTCAGGGGTCAGGATAATTTTTCAGGAATTTGGATCATGTCTCAGAAATTGGGATCGGAGCTCAGGGGTCGGGGTCAGGGTTCAGGTGTCAGGATTGGGGCTGAGAGGTCGAGTTCGGGGCTTTAGGGGTCGGAATCGGGACTCGTGGGTTAGGATCGAGGCTCAGGGGTCGGGTTCGTAGCTTTTGGGGTCAGGCTAGGCCAGCCTAGGATCATGAAAATGCGGCTGGCTCGCCAATCTGTTGTGGATAATTTCTATTTTATTGATGCTACAGAGATGACACAGCAGCAGCTGATGGTGACAGGAAGAGGCTATATTTATTCCAGACTAACACAGCATCAGTGGGATCAAGGGGAAGGCCTTCTTCAGGAGAAAGCCAGTCACGTGTATAGGGCCCATCCCTAGAGTGATACTTCTTTACATGGGAAGGCATGTCACAAGTTGCTAATTATACACTTTCCAAGCTGACCACTAGTGTTGATGTTACTTCAACAGATATCAATGTTTACCAGGTGCAGAAGTTGACCTTAAATCAAATCTAACTTCCACACACACTGACTCTGAGTGATGTATGATGGGCATTGGGTGACACTGGGGGCTTCCTTCCTGTTAGCTGTAAACGGCTTTTGTGTTTTAGGTGTTGTGTTGCGTGGACAAGCAGGGGATCCTGTCCTGGCCAAGCCCGAGTCCAGAGACCGTCCTGTTTTTCAGTGGAAGAGTCGAACCGCCCCACAGCAGCCAGGATGACCTCCGAGACGACCTGTCGGTGAACTCATACTGCCGGATGGAGACGGATGAGGACAGGGACGAGGTGAGTGATGTCTGCTAGCTTACACAGGTTGGTATAGGCAGGTGAGAGATGCTGGAAAACGGTTCAAGCAATCTACATTTTGAAAATATAACATTTAAAGATCCAAACCTCTTTCTTCAGACTCCCCCCTAAAGCCTCCAAAGTACGTGCAGTGCTTGATCCCGAGGTTGAGAAGCCCGGACTATTGGGAGTTGAGTTTGATAGCCGTATCCAGAGCCATTTATTAAGAGAGTTACAACAGTCTTTGAACTTGCCGATACGTGGTCACGGGTTCATGTAGCATCAATACTTCCAAACAGCTCAGCACCGTTAGTCCATTTGAATGGGTTTTGGAGGGACGCATCACAAATACATCAATTTTCCTCCCAATGTTCTCTCAGTATTGCCCAGTAATGTGTATTGATTAGTATACTGTCAATTTAATTTATCAAAGCTAAAATTTTGGAAGCAACAGAGACTGCATTTATCATAGTCAACAGAAACGAGATGGTAAACACACCAGTAAATACAGTAAATACATTTACAGTTTATATTATATTATTTCTATATACATACACTGCTAAAAAAAACTAAAGGGAACACTAAAGTAACACGTTTTAGATCTGAATGAATGAAATATTTTTATTAAATACTTTGTTCTTTCCATAGTTGCATGTGGAATTGGTTGTCAATTAGTGTTGCTTCCTAAGTGGACAGTTCCATTTCACAGAAGTCTGGTTGACTTGGAGTTACATTGTATTGTTTCAGTGATCCCTTTATTTTTTGAGCAGTTTATATTTATACATAAATCCTCAGTTGGTAGAGCAGCCACCTGGAGAGCCTGGAGAACAGAAGACCGGGAGCGGGAGACCAGAGTTTGAAACCCGCAGCTCCAAAGTAACATCATTAGCACTCTGAATACCTCATGATGAATGCACATAATGAAGCTGACGTGCCAATCAAACAAGGTCTGCATCACACCAAGGAAGATTGAGAAATGGACCCGAGAGGCAAATAAGGAACTGTTGGAATGTTACTACACAAGGAACCCTCGTTAGTTGGGACATATACGCTTCGATACCTACAGTCCTCAGTGACACCTTAATACCTAGTAGCACAATGTTCCAACATACGTAAACAGCAGCTTTTATAGAGAGAAGGGTTATTGGGGAGATACATTTCACTAATACTGACAGGGGGACCACGGGGGGGAAAAACATTAAATACATATTTCAAATATTTCTTATTTATATTTTTTAAAGTCATTACATGCAGATTTATCCAGCAGGACCAGGCTGTCTCTGCATTATAGCTGCTGTTACTGAGGCTCTTCATGGATGTAAAACTCCAACTAAATTAACCTCATTAGTCTCAGAAAAAAAGTTATGTATGTAGTTAATATTATAATGTCTAGTTTACAACCAGGAATTAAAACCAGGCAAAATAATTCAGTCATCACCAAAGGATAAATCTAAAATCCAATAAAAAAATCTTTACATGTGAACAAACAACAGCTGATAACTGCAGTAAATTCATGATAAAAACAGATTTACAGATGACGTCCAGAGTATGGCTTCTGTTAGTGAACCACAATTTCTCTGTGTGACAGAAACTTGGAAACTTGGATAGCAGTCGGTGAGCCTGCTGCGCTAATGGAACCATGGGGGTGGCATGGCTACCATTTACAGGAAAAACTTTGCTTGTAAACAACTCTTAATGACACCTATAAGTTTTGAGGTGAACTTGTCTGAGCTGGGCACGGCTCCTCGGATGCTATGCGTTGTTTACAGGCCACCCAAGTACAACAAGGATTTTATCAGTGAGTTTGCAGACTTTCTGGTTCAAATAGTACCGATATATGACCGAGTTTTAGTTATCGGGGACTTTAACGTTCATGTCTGTTGCCTAGACAAGCCGCTGGCCAAAGACTTTGTAAATCTGATAAACTCTTGTAACTTTATGCAGTGTGTGTCTGGCCCTACGCAGGAACATGGGCACATGCTTGACTTGGTTTTCTCTCGTGGTTTTACTGTTTCAAATTTCTTAGTTGGTGATGCTGTTTTTTCTGATCACATGCCCGTAATTTTTGATGTTCCTGCTCTGAAAATGAATGATCCAACTTGTGCAACTTTATCATATGGTTAATTCTGCCACTGCAGCTTAGTTTTCAGCTGTTTTCAGTGAATATTCTTTAGAGACCCTGCTGGATTCTCAGTATTGTGATGCTGATGTCGACACACTTTGTTATAATCTTGAATTGATCTGCCGGTCCACTTTAGATGTTGTTGCCTCATTTAAAAGTAGACCTATTAAACCCAACAGTGAACCGTTTACTCGAGAGGCAAGACGCTCCTGTAGATAATGAGAGCAAATGGAAAAGAGACAGGTTACAGGTGTCCTTCCAGATGGTAAAAGATAGCTTGCGCAATTATAATACAACAGTGAAAGCAGTTAGAACAAGTTATTTCTCCAGGATGATCTCATCCAATTGCCACAATCCTTGGGTCCTATTTAAGACCATTAACAATGCTCTTTATGCCTCTGAAACTCCTTGTTTGAAGCCTCAGTTGAAGTTTGCAAGAAGTTCTCACTTCTTTATTAATAAATAGGATGTACCAGGTCCTTTATAATCCCTCCAGCTCACGACCCATCTATTCCAAGCTGTGCCACGGCTGTTTTAAATGCTTTTGTGCCTATCAGTCTATCCTCTTTGAAGGAGCTGATAGGTCACATGAGACCCTCAGGTCCCCCAGCTGACCCAGTTCCTCCTAGGCTTCCTAAAGCTGTTTTTCCCTCCATGGCACCATATATTCTGGATATTACAAATGGTAGCCTAACTACTGAGGATGTTCCAGGTAGTTTAAAACATGCAGTAATACTCTCTTTAAACCTCTCATTAAAAAACGTGGACTTGATCCCACAATCCTCTCAAACTTCAGGCCTATTTCAAAACTTCCTTTTCTCTCCAAGGTCTTGGAAAAACTAATTTATGATCAGCTAACATCATTTTCAGAGGAATTTGATGTTCTTGAGGTGTTCCAGTCTGGTTTTAAAACCAAGCACAGCACCAAAACAGCACCGCTACGGGGTTTTAATGATGTGCTCCTGGTTACTGATTCTAGATGCCATGTTGGTTTGGTGTTGTTGGACTTAGCAGTGGCCTTTGATACCGTGGACCACCACATACTCCTGTCTTGTCTAGGAAACTTTGTGGGGATTCAGGGATGTGCCTTGCAGTGGCTTCGGTCTTATCTGACCGACCAGACTTTTTGTGTCTGTATTGGGAGTGCAGAATGTAAAGTGTCTTGAGATGGCATTGCCGTGATTTGACGCTATATAAATAAAATTGAATTGAATTGAAATTGAAAAGAATCATCATCAGCACCCCTTAAGTGTGGAGTGCCCCATTGTTTTGTTCTTGGGCCTCTTCTCTTTACCTCCTTCACCTCGGGTCCATCCTTCGGAACTGTAAGGTTTTCACCTTAGGGAGTGCAGAATGGTGACGTCCCCTCAGGTGCACAGCCAAAGGAAAAACAGGAGGAAAAACGAAAATTGGCAGAGCTCGTTTCTTTTTACTTACATTTCTTTTCAGTTTCACACGCACAGACACCTTTCCCACTTTTTCTTCCAGTTCACATTCCTCCCCCAGTATACATAGGCTAGAACGGTATCCATTACTACCCAACACATGAGTGTATTCACAATTACAAACCTTAAAAACATACAATACAGCTTAAGTCTAAATACTACTAGAAAAAGACTAAATTACATCAAACCTTATCCCTTTTCTTGAATAATCAAAACAAGAAATACTAATCAAGAAAAATAAAGATTAACTACTTCTTCCCCAATCTCCCCCCTCTCCTCAGGCCATTTGGTTTTTTCCAACCAAACTAATTAAGCACACCAGGCCCTTGTCAGCAACATTCATGGGTGCGCCTCCATGACACCGCTGATCTCCAAGATCACCTCAGAGAGACAGAGAGAGAGAGAGAGGGTAGAAGCAAACCAAAACATATACTGAAAATAAACCAAATTAAATTCAATAAAATGAAATGAAAAATACTTTATTATTCCCCAAAGGGAAATATTGTAGTATATAATAATAATTAAAGCCGCAAGCGGCATCCATCGGGTCCTCGCCTCATGCCGAACCCTCCACCCGAGTCCTGGTTCTCCTAACGCTACATGTAAAGGACCCGCAGAGCCAGTTCATTTTAATAGAGAAATACAATTCACATATTGGGAAAAGAATGTGTGTAAACGCCAAGATGGCAGACAGCCCGTTACCATGGCAACATGTGTTTCATTGACTTTTTAGCTTGTCTTGGGATGTTACACATGTGTACCGAATTTCGTAGCCATAGGTCAAAGTAGACGATCGGGCCCCTGGGGGCCCCCCCCAAAATGCGCCCCCCCACAATACATATTACAATGCGTGAAGGACCCACCAAACATGAATTATCAGAATTTTGGTTCCGATCGGATGTATTTCTGCAGAGATATAAGCAAACCGTGTTTCATGGCGAGAACGCTTATTTCCATGGGTTGCCACGGTAACACGCTTTCTCCTATCAGAAAGATTTGAATAACTTTTGGTCTCCATCTTGTCACGAAGCTCCATGGCGAATGTGGAGCCAATAGCATGAATCGCCTCAGACTAGTTCGTTCAAATATGATGCGCTTAAAGTGATAAAAAGGGCATAAACGCCAAGATGGCGGACACCCCGTTGCCATGGTAACAGGTTCTCAATAGAGTTTTTTGCTCGTCTTGGTTACTTATACATGTGTACCGAATTTTGTAGCCATAGGTCAAAGTAGACTATCGGGCCCCTAGGGGCCCCCCCAATATGCGCCCCACCCACAATACATATTACAATGCGTTAAGGACCTACCAAACATGAATTATTTTAATTTTGGTTCCGTTCGGATGTATTTCTGCGAAGATATGAGTGAACCGTGTTTCATGGCGAGAACGCTTTTTTCCATGGGTTGCCACGGTAACACGCTTTCTCCTATCAAAAAGATTTGAATAACTTTTTGTCCCCATCTTGTCACGAAGCTCCATGGCGAATGTGGAGCCA
This sequence comes from Telmatherina bonti, assembly GCF_933228915.1. Lineage (NCBI taxonomy): Eukaryota > Metazoa > Chordata > Actinopteri > Atheriniformes > Telmatherinidae > Telmatherina > Telmatherina bonti. Next base: position 32,251,693 of record NC_136630.1, on the reverse strand, counting down.
ATAGCATGAATCGCCTCAGACTAGTTCGTTCAAATGCGATGCGCCCAAATTGACAAAAACGGGCAAAAAAATGGCTGCAAACGCCAAGATGGCGGACAGCCCGTTGCCATGAGAACAGGCGTTTCAATGACTTTTTTACTTGTCTTGATGTGATAGACATGTGTACCGAATTTTGTTGTCCTACGTCAAACTAAATTTTTTTTCCCCCATTCTAGAGGCCATGTTTGGCGTTTGTAGGGGGCGCCGTCGAGGCATTTTTGCATTGGCGTGCACGCGGACCCCAGAATATCGCTATTTTGGCCGAGTTGTGCTTAGAATAAAAATAATAATAAACATTACAATAACAATAGGGCCTTGCCATACTTCGTATGGCTCGGACCCTAACTAGAGGAGGTCTTGTTCCGGAGGCTGATGGCTGCTGGCAGGAATGATCTTCTGTATCTTTCAGTCTTACATGGGACCTGAAGAAGCCTCTCACTGAACACACTTTGTTGTTTCATCACTGTGTTGTGGAGAGGGTGTGAAGAATCCTCCATCATCTTCATCAGCTTGTGCAGCATTCTTCTTTGGACAATCAGCTCCAGCGGCTCCAGAGTTACTCCAAGCACAGAAGCAGCTTTCTGGATCAGTTTGTTGATTCTCTTCAAGTCTCTGGTTCTGATGCTACTACCCCAGCAGATGCTGCAAAGCTGACTGCACTCTCCACAACAGACTTCTAGAAGATATGCAACATCTTGGTGCAGACGTTAAACCATCTCAGCTTCCTTAAGAAGTACAGTCTGCTCTGACCTTTCTTGTAGATGTAGTCAGTGTTGCATTTCCAGTCCAGTTTGTTGTCCAGCTGAACTCCAAGATACTTGTATTCCTCCACCACCTCCACCTCCTCTCCCAGGATGGAAACAGTGCTTTGTTTATTCTTCTTCCTCCTGAAGTCAACAATCATCTCTTTTGTTTTGCTGCTATTTAATATGAGATGATTGTCACCGCACCATTTAACAAACTGACTGACCAGTTCTCTGTACTCTGCTTCTTGTCCATCCCTGATACACCCCACAACTGCAGAGTCATCAGAGTATTTCTGCAGATGACAGGACTCAGAGTTGTACTGGAAGTCTGAGGTGTACAGAGTGAAGAGGAATGGCCAGAGTACAGTTCCTTGTGGTGCACCAGTGCTGCTGACCTCCATCTCAGACACACAACCTTTCAGTCTCACAAACTGGGGTCTGTTTGTGAGGTAGTCATAGATCCAGGTGGTTGTGGAGGTATCCACCTGGAATTTATGGAGCTTCTCACATAACAAAGCAGGCTGAATGGTATTAAAAGCACTGAGAAATGAAAGAACATGACCCTCAGAGTGCTGCCTGAATGGTCCAGATGAGAGTGTGCTCTCTGGAGCAGGTATATGATGGCATCTTCAACCCCAAGTCCATTACGATATGCAAACTGGAATGGGTCCTGAAAGGTGTTTACTTGCTTGTTGAGGTGAGCCAGTAAGAGTCTCTCCAGGACTTTCATGATGGGAGATGTCAGGGCAACTGGTCGGTAGTCACTTGGTAGAGTTGCAGAGAGGGAGACGTTGTTGAAGTCTCCGGAGATCGCCATGAATGAGTTTGGATGCTGTGTTTGTAGCCGAGCAACGACTGAGCTGATGACATCACAGGCTGTGTCTGGTGCGGTACCAGGTATTATATAAACCGCTACCAGAATAACACAGGTAAACTCTCTGGGTAAATAATATGGGCGGAAGCTCACAGCTAACAGTTCCATGTCCCTTGTGCATATCTTCTCCTTGACAGTAACATGTCCAGGATGACACCAACGCTGGTTAACCAGCACTGCAATTCCACCACCCTTTAGCTTTCCGCTGTGTTGTCTACTGCGGTCTGCACGGACCGTTTTAAAGCCCGGTACAGACACATTACAGTCAGGGATGTGTTCATGCAGCCATGTCTCGGTGAAGCACATAATACTGCACTCTCTGTATCCTTTCTGAGACCTTGTTAGCATCTCGAGCTCGTCCGTTTTGCTAGCTAGCGATCTCACATTACCCATTAAGACAGTCGGGAGGTACTGTTTAAATCTCCATAGCTTTCTCCTCTGTCTCACTCCCACTCTGCATTCTCTTCTCTTTCTTTTCAACTCCATCGGGATTTGATGTGTTGTTTCGCTGATATTCCTGATTTAGGAGAGGTTAATCAGTTGATCCCGATTATAAACAAGTCTTTCGTTGCCATGGAGACTCATCATAACAAGCCTTGAGAGTCAAAAATATGCAGAAAAATCTTCCCTGCAGCACACCCTCCAAACCGGCATGAAATCCTCAGAAAACATACCTAATTTGATGTAATATCTACGTGAGAAGAGTTTGTACTTTGAAAAAAAATCAAGATAGCAAGTCAGAGCTCCTACAATCTGCTGCCAACAGACGGCGCAATCTAGAATAGAATGTATCATTCATGTATCATTAATTAATGTAACATTCAACTAAATAGGATCCATCTTCATTAAATACATACATACATACAGAAACAATTAAAGAAATAAATGGATGACATGTACATGTCTATGTGTGACATGAAACAGCTTGGGGGGATGCCTGCATCTTCCTCACAGTAAGCATGACATTACTTTTCACTTTTATGCGGATGACACCCAGATATATATGCCACTGAAGAAGAGTAATGCTTCCTGCATAAAACCACTTTTATGTTGAATTGAAGAAATTAAAGCCTGAATGTCTTTGAATTTTCTTCATTTTAATGACAGTGACAAACCTTGATGTGAAGCTGGACAGTGCTCTGAAGTCTGATGCACAGATTAGTGCTGTTGTTGAATCCAGTTTCTTTCAGCTTAGACGACTTTCCAAAAGCCAAGCTGTTTATTTCTCGTCAGGATTTTGAGATTTTCATTCATGCTTTTGTTACGAATCGCCTTGATTACTGCAACACACTTTGTGGGGCTCAGTCATTCAACTCTTGCCCGACTCGTTCAGAACGCTGCAGCTCAGCTTATAGTTACTGTGACTAATTAGGCCCGAGCACCGCCGGCGGTGCGAAGGTGCTCCAGACTGGGCGAAGCTGAATGAGGGCGCCACTTATTTTAGGTGCCCCGCCACTGCATGTCATTCATTTTTATGAAAATTCATACACATGATCTACATGACAGGATGAACAAAAAATCCTGCTAATGTCATTGTGAAAAGTCAACAGGAAGGCGGCCATTTTAGGTCAAAGTTGCCATTTTGGCGTTTTCCTCACCTCGCCAAAGTTCGGTCAGGATGTTCAGGAGGCATGTGTGATTAAATGTTGTTATTTTTTCAAAAAGGGGAAATTGTTCAGGAGAGGTGCAGCATCAAAGTTGATGTGATGCAGTGAAAAGGAAAATTGACATCACTCCCACAAAAAACTGCCTACCTGCACCAAATTTGCTAGATATGATGCCAGTAACATCCTTCACAAGTGTGCATGTCAATAATCGCATTATAAGTTAGCCCCACCCCCTGGTGACAGGAAGTGACCCTTTTTAAGGCCTGAACAGCCGGATGTGCAGTCTGGCTGCACTTTAGGTTGAGAAAAGCATTGGAAGGATGTTGCCGAGGGAGGCGGTGGCAGTAGACCAAGCGGCACTGTAGGTCTGAGGGCCTTCATCGCCGCTTGCAGCTTTCATAATTTTATTGTTTTTATTTTATTTTACTTCTTTTTTATTCTTTAGGATACTGTTGTTGAGTTTTGGATTGTGTACTGTGCATTGGTCAACTGTGTTGTTTTAAAGTGCTCTATAAATAAAGTTGGAATTGGAATTTAAACTACCACTAGCTGGTTAATTACACAACTAATAAACTTAAACTGGCCCAATTAAATAACACATTTAACTTAATTTGTTGTAGAATATTCAGCTAATGACTCACAACGCCAAAAAATGTCCTCATTTCATCCACTTACAGAGAAAATGCTTCCAAAACACCGGAAATAAATGACAGTCATGGTGGAACTATTGGTGTGTGGAACTATCGGCATCTCCGTGAACCACGTGACTTCCACATTCCATTCTGTCTATGGGAGTGTCGCCACTCTCATTGGAGCACTCTGGCCGGTTTCTTTAGTCCTGTCCCTTCCGCAGATGGCTAAATATTTTTAGTTTAATTTTTTAAATATGTGAACATTTCAGTCATTAGTGTGAGGCGGATTTTTAAAATGGCATTATACTAAAAAAAAAGGGGGGGGGGAAAGAGGAAAAAAGCAACACCTATCATACCTTTTGAACAATTCAAGATTTTTATTTTTCTACTATTGCAAACAGAAAATACAAAAATATCAAACAGAACAGAAAATACAAAAATATCAAACAGAACAGAAAATGGAGGTTTTGGGGAAAAAAGCTAAACAGGCATGCAAGTGCACAAACAAGGTATGCAATTCATAACCTATGTTCATCAAAACTATCCTATCTTTTCACATCATCTTGGTCCGTGCATGCGTCCTTAGGCCTGCTTGTAATATTCTGAAGATGTATTTATTTAACTGGGGTACCATAGTTCTGTCTCCAAGGAGACATATTCTTGATGACCGGGGGTGTTCACAATTTAACTATTTGCTCGTAATTTAGAACATTGTCCCATACGGGGAAAATCCTACAACATTCCCATAGTGCATGTGCCACTTTTTCCCCACACTCCGAGCGCACATTGTTGTTCAGTAAGCCCGTTCTATGAAGCCTCGATAGGGTAAAATAACCTATGAATAATCTTGGAATGCATGTGGGCACACACCCACCCTTCCTTTTAACAGAGATGCTCTGCGTTTGGTAGAATTCAAGATTATTCTGATTGCTTTACAGGCTCAGGAGGCGGAGGCTCTCCTGTCTCTGCCGGAGGAGTCGGCTGCTCCACCAGGGGAGGTTCCAGAGCCCAGCGAGACGTCACATGACACGGCCCGCTCGTCTGAAACACTGCGGCCTCAGCGGCCGTGCCAGCCCACTCACTCTAGGGTCAAACACCACTCTGGATCCAATGTTAGCTTCAGCCATGACACCGTTGGAGGAGAGGAGGACCAGGGACAGGTCAGAGACACGCTAGCACTGTCCAGATGATCTCAGAGGAGACATGATGAACAGTCATGAGATAAAGGAAGAACAATTAGTACTAAAGATTATCTCTGAACCTGATTTATAAACCACAGCACAGAAATATTGAACGCAAAACATGGTTTCCATGGTAACATGATGGTCTTTGTGTGGACTGAGGATAATCTGAGCTGCTGTCCTGAAGTCTGAATGTTACCTTGTTCCAGGATTTTGTTGTGAGCTGCTCAGAAGCTGAGGCTGAGGACTTTGTGTGTGACTACCATCTGGAGATGTTGAGCCTGTCTCAGGACCAGCAGAACCCAGCCAGCATCCAGTTTGATGACCTTTCCTGGCAGTTCCACCTCTCCTCCCTCAAGCCACTTGGCCTCAACATCATGCTCAACCTGTGCAATGCCAGCGTCACCCAGCAGCTCTGTCGTTTCTCTGACCACCTGTCCAACCTGGCTCTGCAGGAGAGCAATGGCACCGTGCTGCCTGTCAACGTCCCCTGGGGGCTCTGTGAGCTTTCCAGGCTCATAGGTGAAGGAAACTACACTGATCTACAGCTACTCTTATATTATATAATTGTACAGGAGCCAGACTGAGTTTCTACGTACTGCCCTGACTGCTCATGTCCATTGAAAGACAAAGTTGCTGGTGACGCAGTCTTGACCGAGATCCTGCCTGTCTGTTGTTTTATTAAGTTTTACTTTGAACTGAGTATAAATTGTTGTCTTGTCTCATAATCTGTCATTTAATACAGTTATGCTGCTGTACCTGTACAGTGTGCCCAAGACACATTTACCATAGTGGGACAATGAAGTTTATCTTCTCGAAAACAATCTGATAATCAGGAATAGTAACTCTGAACACTGATCATATCTCTTGTGTGTGAGATTGCGGAGGGGAATATGAATTATAATTCCAATGCTGATTCCATTGAGTCCTGTGTTTCCAGGCTTCACTCCTGGAGCCAGGGAGCTGTTCAAACAGGAGAACCACTTGGCTCTATACCAGTTGCCGTCTGGAGAGAAGACCAAGGAGTTCACCTCCCGCCGCCTTCACTACTTCACCAAACGCCAGCCTCCCATCTCCCACCTCATTTCCCTGTTTGTACGAGATTCCTCCTCCAGTAAGTCCAACCACACCTTTTACTTTTTCCCTGGATAATATTAGCGGCAAGAATAACCTTGGCCTTGCTGCGAACAGCAATCTACATGCTGGAATTAACTTCAATTCAACCATGTCACAGCATCATCTCAGGACATCTTACAGACACATCAGTTGGGGCCAGTTCAAAATGATTAGCCTAGTTAAGGAAAACCAAGAGACTGCATCTCATCCTGAATTGCACGATCCCCCACCCTAAGCTACATGATCCCCCACCATCAGCTCCATGATACCCCACATTGAGCTGCACGCTCCCCACCCTGAGCTTCACGATTCCCCACCCTGAGCTGCACGATTCCCCACCCTGAGCTGCACGATTCCCCACCCTCAGCTGCACGATCCCCCACCCTGAGCTTCACGATTCCCCACCCTGAGCTGCACGATTCCCCACCCTGAGCTGCACGATCCCCCACCCTCAGCTGCACGATCCCCCACCCTGAGCTGCACGATCCCCCACCCTGAGCTTCACGATCCCCCACCCTGAGCTGCACGATCCCCCACCATCAGCTCCATGATACCCCATATTGAGCTGCATGCTCCCCACCCTGAGCTGCACGATCCCCCACCCTGAGCTGCACGATCCCCCACCCTGAGCTGCACGACCCCCACCCTGAGCTGCACGACCCCCACCCTCAGCTGCACGACCCCCACCCTGAGCTTCACGATCCCCCACCCTGAGCTGCAGGATCCCCCACCATCAGCTCCATGATACCCCATATTGAGCTGCATGCTCCCCACCCTGAGCTTCACGATCCCCCACCCTGAGCTGCGCGATCCCCCACCCTGAGCTGCACGATCCCCCACCCTGAGCTGCACGACCCCCACCCTCAGCTGCACGAGGGTGGGGCTGCACTAGCTCTACTAGTCATTTTGCATCCCGGTAAAATGACCTTCAAAGCCTGTGCTGCACGTTCCCCCACAATCTTGCTTAACTTAAACAATGCTGCCAGTATTAGTTTGCACATTACTTATTTACTCCTGGTCATGTTATCTTTTCCAAAGTTTAACCTAATGCTGAAATTAGCAGTTACTGCGTGTATTGCGATATTTCTGTCCTCTTCTCCCCACACAGCAGAGGCAGATGGCTGCCTGTCCTGAGCCGGGTTCTGCCGGAGGTTTCCTTCCTGTTAAAAGGGAGGTTTTTCCTTCCCACTGTCGCCAGTGTGCTTGCTCAGGATGGGAGATGGAGTTGGACTCAACTCAATCTGTTGGTTTCCTTATAAAGGCTGTAATGAATTGGCTTTCATTATGTTTTCTTCTCTGTCTGTAAAGCGTCTTGAGATGGCTTTGCCGTGATTTGACGCTATATAAATATAGTTGAATTGAATTGAATTGATAATTGTATTAGTGCTGATCTCCAGTCAGTGGTCCATGTTTGGTATGATGAGTGATTTGGAAGTAAAAATGTGCCTTACTTCATTGTGAGATTTATCTTGATCATGTTGTAGATAATGTCCAGATGTTGTCCCACGGTTCTGCTGACCTGGTCCTGGAGGCCTGCACGGACTTCTGGGATGGAGCCGATATCTACCCCCTGTCTGGCTCGGATAGGTCTAGAGTTGAACTTTGATTTGACTGTTGAAAGTCTCATCTGTTAGTCTAGTCCTTTTGAACTCTTCCTTTTGCTGCTGTCTTTCCAGAAAGAAGGTTCTGGACTTCTACCAGCGTGCCTGTTTGTCAGGTTATTGCTCAGCTTTTGCCTACAAACCCATGCAAGTATCTCTCTCTACCCAACTGAATGGGAAGTGTGTGGAGTTGGCCCCTAGTCCCTGCCTCTTCTCCGGGGTGGAGTTGCCCTCCACCACTCCCATCAAACACAACTCCTGCAGGAACAGCTGGAGCTCAGATGGTAAGGGTTTGGCAGCAGAGGGAATAAAACTGAATGAAGAAAATGGTCCTTTTAGCTTTTTCTGTTGCTGCTGCATCCACAGAAGGAATCGGTGAAGGTGTCGAGCGGGAAGACTGTGTTCAGGCCCTGAGTGGGCAGATTTTCATGGGCATGGTTTCCTCACAGTTCCAGGCGAGGTTGGACACGGTCCGGCTCATTGACGCGCTGGTCACTGCTTGCATCCGTTTCGTGTACTTTTCCATGGACGATGAACTTCGTAGCAAGGTGAGTGATGGTCAGGTTTCACTAAACATGTTGAGTAATCAGGCACAACAAACACTTTCTCTAAACTACATTACATCAACCCAGAGACAGCAGCTGGTCTGCCCCCTGATTGGCTTGGTTTTTTTCAAAGGCTGCCGTTTAACTGTTTAACCATTATTGTGAAAAAAGTCCACTTACAGAGGACCAAAGATCTCAAGACCACCTTACTAACTTCTGTCAGCAAGCCCTTCGGAGACAACCACAAACTGCATGTGTTATACCTCTCAGGATTACTTTACTCATTCCTAGGATTACTGTACTCATTCCTAGGATTACTTTACTCATTCCTAGGACTACTTCACTAATTCCTAGGATTACTTTACTCATTCCTAGGACTACTTTACTAATTCCTAGGATTACTTTACTCTTTCCTAGGATTAATTTACCCATTCCTAGGATTACTTTACTCATTCCTAGGATTACTGTACTCATTCCTAGGATTACTTTACTCATTCTTAGGATTACTTTACTCATTCCTAGGACTACTTTACTAATTCCTAGGATCACTTTACCCATTCCTAGGATTAATTTACCCATTCCTAGGATGACTTTACTCATTCCTAGGATTAATTTACTCATTCCTAGGATTACTTTACTCATTCCTAGGACTACTTTACTCATTCCTAGACTTACTTTACTCATTCCTAGGATGACTGTATCCATTCCTAGGACTACTTCACTCATTCCTAGGATTAATCTAGGATTACTTTACTCATTCCTAGGATTACTTTACTCATACCTAGCATTACTTTACTTATTCCTAGGATTACTTTACTCATTCCAAGGATTACTCTACCCATTCCTAGGATTACTGTACTCATTCCTAGGATTACTATAATAATTCTTAGGATTTCTTTACCCATTCCTAGAACTACTTTACTAAGTCCTAGGATTACTTTACTCATTCCTAGGATTACTGTACTCATTTCTAGGCTTACTTTACTCATTCCAAGGCTTACTTTACTCATTCCTAGGATTACTATAATAATTCCTAGCATTACTTTAGTCATTCCTAGGATTACTATCCTCATTCCTAGGATGACTGTACTCATTCCTATGAATATTATAATAATTCCTAGGATTTCTTTAATCATTCCTAGAACTACTTTACTAATTCCTAGGATTACTTTACCCCATTCCTAGGATTACTTTAGTCATTCCTAGAATTACTGTACTTATTTCTAGGATTACTTTACCCATTCCAAGGATTACTGTACTCATTCCTAGGATTACAATAATAATTCTTAGGATTTCTTTACCCATTCCTAGAACTACTTTACTCATTCCTAGGATTACTGTACTCATTTCTAGGATTACTTTACCCATTCCTAGGATTATTGTACTCGTTCCTAGGATTACTATCATAATTCCTAGGATTTCTTTAATCATTCCTAGAACTACTTTACTAATTCTTAGCATTACTTTAGTCATTCCTAGGATTACTTTACCCATGCCTAGGATTACTTTACTCGTTCCTAGGATTACTTTACCCATTCCTAGGATTACTCCACTCATTCCTAGGATTACTTTACTCATTCCTAGGACTATTTACTCATTCCTAGGATTACTGTACTCATTCCTAGGACTACTTCACTCATTCCTAGGATTAATCTAAGGATTACTTTACTCATTCCTAGCATTACTTTATTAATTCCTAGGACTACTGTACTCAGTCCTAGGATTACTTTACTCATTCCTGGGACTCCTTTACTCATTCCTAGGATTACTTTACTCATTCCAAGGATTACTCTACCCATTCCTAGGATTACTGTACTCATTCCTAGGATTGCTATAAACATTCTTAGGATTTCTTTACCCTTTCCTAGAACTACTTTACTAATTCCTAGGATTACTTTAGTCATTCCTAGGATTACTTTACTCATGCCTAGAATAACTTTACTCATTCCTAGGACTACTTTACTAATTCCTAGGATTACTGTACTCATTTCTAGGATTACTTTACTCATTCCTAGGCTTACTTTACTCATTCCTAGGCTTACTTTACTCATTCCTAGTATGACTGTATCCATTCCTAGGACTACTTCACTCATTCCTAGGATTAATCTAGGATTACTTCACTCATACCTGGCATTACTTTACTCATTCCTAGGATTACTTTACTCATTCCTAGGATTACTATAATAATTCCTAGCATTACTTTAGTCATTCCTAGGATTACTATCCTCATTCCTAGGATTACTGTATTCATTCCTATGAATATTATAATAATTCCTAGGATTTCTTTAATCATTCCTAGAACTACTTTACTAATTCCTAGGATTACTTTACCCCATTCCTAGGATTACTTTAGTCATTCCTAGAATTACTGTACTTATTTCTAGGATTACTTTACCCATTCCAAGGATTACTGTACTCATTCCTAGGATTACAATAATAATTCTTAGGATTTCTTTACCCATTCCTAGAACTACTTTACTCATTCCTAGGATTACTGTACTCATTTCTAGGATTACTTTACCCATTCCTAGGATTATTGTACTCGTTCCTAGGATTACTATCATAATTCCTAGGATTTCTTTAATCATTCCTAGAACTACTTTACTAATTCTTAGCATTACTTTAGTCATTCCTAGGATTACTTTACCCATTCCAAGGATTACTGTACTCATTCCTAGGATTACAATAATAATTCTTAGGATTTCTTTACCCATTCCTAGAACTACTTTACTCATTCCTAGGATTACTGTACTCATTTCTAGGATTACTTTACCCATTCCTAGGATTATTGTACTCGTTCCTAGGATTACTATCATAATTCCTAGGATTTCTTTAATCATTCCTAGAACTACTTTACTAATTCTTAGCATTACTTTAGTCATTCCTAGGATTACTTTACCCATGCCTAGGATTACTTTACTCGTTCCTAGGATTACTTTACCCATTCCTAGGATTACTCCACTCATTCCTAGGATTACTATAATAATTCCTAGGATTTCTTTAATCATTCCTAGTATTACCTTTACCATTCCTAGGATTACTTTACCCATTCCTAGTATTACCTTTACCATTTCTAGGATTACTTTACCCATTCCTAGGATTACTTTACTCATTCCTAGGATTACTTTACCCATTCCTAGGATTACTTTAGGCAATCCTGCGATTACTTTTCGCATCCCCAAGATGACTTTACCCATTCCTAGGATTACTTTACTCATTCCTGGGATTACTTTACCCCTTCCTAGGATGACTTTACCCATTCCTAGGATGTCTTTACTCATTCCTAGGATTACTTTACTCATTCCTAGGATCACTTTACCCATTCCTAGGATTACTTTACCAATTCCTAGGATTACTTTACTTATTCCTAGGATTACTTTACTCAATCTTAGGAGTACTTTGTGTTTTGTGCTTTTTTTGTGTTTCCATACGTCCTTCGTTTAGAGGCTTCATTGCAGACAACTGTAGTGAAAAGCGTGTCAGTGTTCTGTTCCGTTCTGCTGGTGTGAAACGGTTTAAAGCAGGAATCGCTGCAGACGACTTCAGCTGAGATGAGTTTTCAGTGAAGACAAAGCTGCTTCAGGAAAACATCTCTGCTCCATGTGATAGTTGGTGGTTTATTTCTAAACGTGCAGGCTTTTCTTTGTGTTTACCATGGAACGTTACTAAGTGCTGTTGGAACTCGTTTGGCTTCATAATTCATGTCATGATGACAGTATTTTGATACATGCAGCACACCCTGGTCTCATCATTACCCACCTTTGATTATTACTTTTACTGGTCAAACAGGGGCAGATATGCTGCATCATATCTTCTTGTTGCTCTATCATCATTTCCCATCAGTACTTTTACAAATGTGTCCAGAGCCAAAATTCTTCTTCATCTTCTTCATCTTCATGCCGCTTATCCGGGGTCGGGTCGCGGGGGCAGCAGCCTAAGCAGGGAAGCCCAGACTTCCCTCTCCACTTCACACTCGGCCGCGAATCACTCAAGTGAGAGCTGGAGATCACGACCAGATGAAGCCAACAGGACTACGTCATCTGCAAAAAGCAGGGACCCAATCCTGAGGCCACCAAGCCGGATCCCCTCAACACCTCGGCTGCACCTAGAAATTCTGTCCATATAAGTTATGAACAGAATCGGTGATAAAGGGCAGCCTTGGCGGAGTCCAACCCTCACTGGAAACGAATCCAACTTACTACCGGCAATGCAGACCAAGCTCTGACACCTGTCGTACAGGGACCGGACAGCTCGCACATACTCCTGGAGTACCCCCCACAGGAGCCCCCAGGGGACACGGTGGAACGCCTTCTCCAGGTCCAAAAAGCACATGTAGACTGTTTGGGCAAACTCCCATGCCCCATCCAGGACCCCAAAGAGGGTATAGAGCTGGTCCACTGTTCCACGACCAGGACGAAAACCACACTGCTCCTCCTCAATCCGAGATTTGACTATCCGGCGGACCCTCCTCTCCAGGATCCCTGAATAGACCTTACCAGGGAGGCTGAGGAGTGTGATTCCCCTGTAATTGGAACACACCCTCCGGTCCCCCTTATTAAAAAGGGGGACCACCACCCGAGTCTGCCAATCCACAGGCACTGTCCCCGATGTCCACGCGATGCTGCAGAGGCGTGTCAGCCAGGACAGCCCCACAGCATCCAGAGCCTTAAGGAACTCCGGGCGGATCTCATCCACCCCCGGGGCCTTGCCACCAAGGAGCTTTTTGACCACCTCAGTGACTTCAGCCCTAGAGATAGGAGAGTCCACCCCTGAGTCCCCCAGCTCTGCTTCCTCATCGGAAGACGTGTTGGTAGGATTGAGGAGGTCTTCGAAGTATTCCTTCCACCGACCGACAACGTCCCGAGTTGAGGTCAGCAGCTCCCCACCTCCACTGTACACAGTGTTGATGGAGCACTGCTTCCCCCTCCTGAGCCGCCGGATGGTGGACCAGAATCTCCTCGAAGCCGTCCGGAAGTCTTTCTCCATGGCCTCGCCGAACTCCTCCCATGCCCGAGATTTTGCCTTGGCGACAGCCGAAGCCGCATGCTGCTTAGCCTGTCAGTACCCATCAGCTGCCTCCAGAGTCCCACAGGCCAAGAAGGCCCGATAGGACTCCTTCTTCAGCTTGACGGCATCCCTCACTGCTGGTGTCCACCAACGAGTCCTGGGATTACCACCATGACAGGCACCAACAACCGTACAGCCACAGCTCCGGCTGGCCGCCTCAGCACAGCCCATTCAGACTCAATGTCCCCCGCCTTACTCGGGACATGGTTGAAGCTCTGCTGAAGGTGGGAGTTGAAGCTCGCTCTGACGGAGGACTCAGCCAGACGTTCCCAGCAGACCCTCACAACACATTTGGGCCTGCCAGATCTGACCGGCTTCCTCCCCCACCATCTGAGCCAACTCACCACCAGGTGGTGATCAGTTGAAGCTCCGCCCCCCTCTTCACCCGAGTGTCCAAGGCATGTGGCCGCAGGTACGATGATACGACTACAAAACCAGTCATCAAACTGCGGCCCAGGGAGTCCTGATGCCAGGTGTACATATGGACACTCTTATGTTGGAACATGGTGTTCGTTATGGACAATCCATGATGAGCACAGAAGTCCAGTAACAAAACACCATTTGGGTTCAGAGGGGGGAGGGGTGGGCATGCTTCTAAACCAAGAGCCAAAACTCCCAAGTTGTATTTAGCCTTGCTGCACCCTTCCTGTAATAACTCTGGGACCGGCCCCATCGAGTTTGGGAACCACTGCTAACAGAATTACGTGTTAATTCTGATGTGTGTGATAATCTCCTGTGTCTATGTTTACTTAATTACACTGAGACATGACATGTAGTAAGGAAACTTTAAGGACTTTGTTGTTGGTCAGTAGTTGTTTTGTGGACCTTTCATCATGTCTGGATGAGATGTGAGGATGTTAAAAGCCACCTATGTTGGGATGAAATCAGTAACATTCATGAACAAGTTCACACGGTCAAAAAATGATATTGCTTCTAACGTCTCTGGCTTCAGTCTGACTGTACCTAATTAGCAGCTTCCCAGTGACGTATGGAATATACAGACATAGTAAATATAAAGTGTCGACGCTCAAAATCCTTTTAAATAGTTTTGCCCTTCCTTTAAACTAAATTAGAAAATGTAAAATGATGAATTTGACTCCAACACACCGTAAAGCATGTTGTGTAGAAATGCACATACAGACGGATGTTGTCTTCTGCCTCCACAGGTGTTTGCAGAGAAGATGGGTTTGGAGACGGGCTGGAACTGTCACATCTCCCTGACCCCAAACGGAGACAGTCCGTGTGACGGATCACCATCCCTGCACGAAGGCCTCCACCAAGGTAGCCGTCTTCATCAGACCCATTGCTCGTTGTGTTTCCAGTCACTGCGTTGCTCTCCTCCTCAGTGTGTGGTGGACTTCCGGATCTTTACACATGGAACAAAAAGAATCTTGGAGATGTGGGAAGATTTGTGGACGGACAGTCTATTGGAGTTCGATGCATGTTTTTACTTTTTGGCTTCATTAACTTCTCCCTGTCTGACTCTCAGGATGGATCTGTAGGCTTGGCAGGTTTATTTCTATCGCACCAGTCAGCATCAGGGTGATTCTAAGCCCTTTACGGTCATTAAAACATGAGAAAATGTTGTTTCCCTTTCGGCCGTCTGCGAATCACTGCACAGAGGAACTAGTGCGTTCCGGCCTGATGCCTTGATCTGGGCCTCATAGAACAGTCATGGCCCCTTCGGGGCTGCAGCAGCATAGCGGAGCAGGACTCGAACTGCTGTTCCATGTGGATCATGGATTCCTGAATTGGTTCTGTCTGCAAAGTTCTGCTGGGTTTGTGTTGAATCGTCTCCGTTTAAATAAAGCTGAACTGAATGCTGTCCTCGCAGCCAGCGTTGTCCTGATGGCTGGTAAGATGATTGGTACACGAACGCCACCTTGTGGTGGCAGACAGACACAACAGCTGTGGAAACACCAAAAACTACTGTTTCTGTGCCATCGTTGATCATCTCTGTCAGGAAACACCTGATCATTTATATCCTTCAGAACGTGTTATTATGTGATCACATGAGGGTCTGGCTTTCACTTACTAACTGCTCCACTCTGGATCAGAGATCAACTCCGGACTGTGTCCTGCAGGTTTTACATGTTTCTCTGCTGGAACATTTTTCTTCTCCAGCTGCCTGTTGTGTTCAAAAGCAGCTGAGCCTGATGAGCCAGATGTGTTGCAGCTGGGAAACATGTAAAACCTTCAGGACACTGACCCAAGAGGCCCGGAGGTGATGATCCCTGATGTGGGGGATCGTCAGCCCTCCAGTTTCACCTCCAGGTTAAACAAGCCTTTCAGAAACATTTCCATCGATCATTAAAGGAGTAGAATTCCACTAAAATCATTTTTGTCCTTCTGCTCCTTGACGAAGACTCCCGGGATGAAGCTGAGGGTCCGCTGCTGCCGGAGGAGGAAGTCCACTCGGACCTGGCCAGCTTCCAGCCCACAGACAGCGATGTGCCCAGCTTCCTGGAGGACTGCAACAGAGTAATGAATCCTAATCCATCAGGAAGTTTCTGCTGTTCTTTCCGTGTTGCTTTGATTCTTTTAGCTTCCAAAGTGAAGGAAATGTGGAACCGGTTCTTCCTGCATCTAAACATGCTCCTGTCCTGAAACCCAGCTCTGTCGGGGTTACACAGACAAACCAGAGCTTCTGAAACGGTCACATGATACCACCATGGAACGACTAGCGTCATGACAGGCAGTCTGTGATCATGTCATCAATGCAGGCATCTTGTTTGTTCCTGTTTTCCATGTGTTTCCTGGTTATTTCCTGTTTTCCATGTGTTTCCTGGTTATTTCCTGTTTTCCATGTGTTTCCTGGTTATTTCCTGTTTTCCATGTGTTTCCTGGTTATTTCCTGTTTTCCATGTGTTTACTGGTTATTTCCTGTTTTCCATGTGTTTACTGGTTATTTCCTGTTTTCCATGTGTCTCCTGATTATTTCCTGTTTTCCATGTGTTTCCTGGTTATTTCCTGTTTTCCATGTGTCTCCTGGTTATTTCCTGTTTTCCATGTGTCTCCTGGTTATTTCCTGTTTTCCATGTGTTTCCTGGTTATTTCCTGTTTTCCATGTGTTTCCTGGTTATTTCCTGTTTTCCATGTGTCTCCTGGTTATTTCCTGTTTTCCATGTGTCTCCTGGTTATTTCCTGTTTTCCATGTGTTTCCTGGTTATTTCCTGTTTTCCATGTGTCTCCTGGTTATTTCCTGTTTTCCATGTGTCTCCTGGTTATTTCCTGTTTTCCATGTGTTTCCTGGTTATTTCCTGTTTTCCATGTGTCTCCTGATTATTTCCTGTTTTCCATGTGTCTCCTGGTTATTTCCTGTTTTCCGTGTGTTTCCTGGTTATTTCCAGTTTTCCATGTGTCTCCTGGTTATTTCCTATTTTCCATGTGTTTCTTGGTTATTTCCTGTTTTCCATGTGTCTCCTGGTTATTTCCTGTTTTCCATGTGTCTCCTGATTATTTCCTGTTTTCCATGTGTCTCCTGATTATTTCCTGTTTTCCATGTGTTTCCTGGTTATTTCCTGTTTTCCATGTGTCTCCTGGTTATTTCCTGTTTTCCGTGTGTTTCCTGGTTATTTCCAGTTTTCCATGTGTCTCCTGGTTATTTCCTATTTTCCATGTGTTTCTTGGTTATTTCCTGTTTTCCATGTGTCTCCTGGTTATTTCCTGTTTTCCATGTGTCTCCTGGTTATTTCCTGTTTTCCATGTGTCTCCTGGTTATTTCCTGTTTTCCGTGTGTTTCCTGGTTATTTCCAGTTTTCCATGTGTCTCCTGGTTATTTCCTATTTTCCATGTGTTTCTTGGTTATTTCCTGTTTTCCATGTGTCTCCTGGTTATTTCCTGTTTTCCATGTGTCTCCTGGTTATTTCCTGTTTTCCATGTGTCTCCTGGTTATTTCCTGTTTTCCATGTGTCTCCTGGTTATTTCCTGTTTTCCATGAGTCTCCTGGTTATTTCCTGTTTTCCATGTGTCTCCTGGTTATTTCCTGTTTTCCGTGTGTCTCCTGGTTATTTCCTGTTTTCCATGTGTCTCCTGGTTATTTCCTGTTTTCCATGTGTCTCCTGGTTATTTCCTGTTTTCCATGTGTCTCCTGGTTATTTCCTGTTTTCCATGTGTTTCCTGGTTATTTCCTGTTTTCCATGTGTTTCCTGGTTATTTCCTGTTTTCCATGTGTCTCCTGGTTATTTCCTTTTTTCCATGTGTTTCCTGGTTATTTCCTATTTTCCATGTGTTTCCTGGTTATTTCCTGTTTTCCGTGTGTCTCCTGGTTATTTCCTGTTTTCCATGTGTCTCCTGGTTATTTCCTGTTTTCCATGAGTCTCCTGGTTATTTCCTGTTTTCCGTGTGTCTCCTGGTTATTTCCTGTTTTCCATGTGTTTCTTGGTTATTTCCTGTTTTCCATGTGTCTCCTGGTTATTTCCTGTTTTCCATGAGTCTCCTGGTTATTTCCTTTTTTCCATGTGTTTCCTGGTTATTTCCTATTTTCCATGTGTTTCTTGGTTATTTCCTGTTTTCCATGTGTCTCCTGGTTATTTCCTGTTTTCCATGTGTTTCCTGGTTATTTCCTATTTTCCATGTGTTTCCTGGTTATTTCCTATTTTCCATGTGTCTCCTGGTTATTTCCTATTTTCCATGTGTTTCCTGGTTATTTCCTGTTTTCCATGTGTTTCCTGGTTATTTCCTGTTTTCCGTGTGTCTCCTGGTTATTTCCTGTTTTCCATGTGTCTCCTGGTTATTTCCTGTTTTCCATGTGTCTCCTGGTTATTTCCTGTTTTCCGTGTGTCTCCTGGTTATTTCCTGTTTTCCGTGTGTCTCCTGGTTATTTCCTGTTTTCCATGTGTTTCCTGGTTATTTCCTGTTTTCCGTGTGTCTCCTGGTTATTTCCTGTTTTCCATGTGTCTCCTGGTTATTTCCTGTTTTCCATGTGTCTCCTGGTTATTTCCTGTTTTCCATGTGTCTCCTGGTTATTTCCTGTTTTCCATGTGTTTCCTGGTTATTTCCTGTTTTCCATGTGTCTCCTGGTTATTTCCTGTTTTCCATGTGTCTCCTGGTTATTTCCTATTTTCCATGTGTTTCTTGGTTATTTCCTGTTTTCCATGTGTCTCCTGGTTATTTCCTGTTTTCCATGTGTTTCCTGGTTATTTCCTGTTTTCCGTGTGTCTCCTGGTTATTTCCTGTTTTCCATGTGTCTCCTGGTTATTTCCTGTTTTCCATGTGTCTCCTGGTTATTTCCTGTTTTCCATGTGTCTCCTGGTTATTTCCTGTTTTCCATGTGTTTCCTGGTTATTTCCTGTTTTCCATGTGTCTCCTGGTTATTTCCTATTTTCCATGTGTCTCCTGGTTATTTTCTGTTTTCCATGTGTCTCCTGGTTATTTCCTGTTTTCCATGTGTCTCCTGGTTATTTCCTGTTTTCCATGTGTCTCCTGGTTATTTCCTTTTTTCCATGTGTCTCCTGGTTATTTCCTATTTTCCATGTGTCTCCTGGTTATTTCCTGTTTTCCATGTGTCTCCTGGTTATTTCCTGTTTTCCATGTGTCTCCTGGTTATTTCCTGTTTTCCATGTGTCTCCTGGTTATTTCCTATTTTCCATGTGTCTCCTGGTTATTTCCTATTTTCCATGTGTTTCCTGGTTATTTCCTGTTTTCCATGTGTCTCCTGGTTATTTCCTTTTTTCCATGTGTCTCCTGGTTATTTCCTTTTTTCCATGAGTCTCCTGGTTATTTCCTGTTTTCCATGTGTTTCCTGGTTATTTCCTGTTTTCCATGTGTCTCCTGGTTATTTCCTGTTTTCCATGTGTTTCCTGGTTATTTCCTGTTTTCCATGTGTCTCCTGGTTATTTCCTGTTTTCCATGTGTCTCCTGGTTATTTCCTGTTTTCCATGTGTCTCCTGGTTATTTCCTGTTTTCCATGTGTCTCCTGGTTATTTCCTGTTTTCCATGTGTTTCCTGGTTATTTCCTGTTTTCCATGTGTCTCCTGGTTATTTCCTGTTTTCCATGTGTTTCCTGGTTTTTTCCTGTTTTCCATGTGTTTCCTGGTTATTTCCAGTTTTCCATGTGTCTCCTGGTTATTTCCTGTTTTCCATGTGTTTCCTGGTTATTTCCTGTTTTCCATGTGTCTCCTGGTTATTTTCTGTTTTCCATGTGTCTCCTGGTTATTTCCTGTTTTCCATGAGTCTCCTGGTTATTTCCTGTTTTCAATGTGTCTCCTGGTTATTTCCTGTTTTCCATGTGTCTCCTGGTTATTTCCTGTTTTCCATGTGTTTCCTGGTTATTTCCTGTTTTCCATGTGTTTCCTGGTTATTTCCTGTTTTCCATGTGTCTCCTGGTTATTTCCTGTTTTCCATGAGTCTCCTGGTTATTTCCTGTTTTCCATGTGTCTCCTGGTTATTTCCTGTTTTCCATGTGTCTCCTGGTTATTTCCTATTTTCCATGTGTTTCCTCGTTATTTCCTATTTTCCATGTGTCTCCTGGTTATTTCCAGTTTTCCATGTGTTTCCTGGTTATTTCCTGTTTTCCATGTGTTTCCTGGTTATTTCCTGTTTTCCATGTGTCTCCTGGTTATTTCCTGTTTTCCATGTGTCTCCTGGTTATTTCCTGTTTTCCATGTGTTTCCTGGTTATTTCCTGTTTTCCATGTGTTTCCTGGTTATTTCCTGTTTTCCATGAGTCTCCTGGTTATTTCCTGTTTTCCATGTGTCTCCTGGTTATTTCCTGTTTTCCATGTGTCTCCTGGTTATTTCCTGTTTTCCATGTGTTTCCTGGTTATTTCCTGTTTTCCATGTGTCTCCTGGTTATTTCCTGTTTTCCGTGTGTCTCCTGGTTATTTCCTGTTTTCCATGTGTCTCCTGGTTATTTCCTGTTTTCCATGTGTCTCCTGGTTATTTCCTGTTTTCCATGTGTTTCCTGGTTATTTCCTGTTTTCCATGTGTCTCCTGGTTATTTCCTGTTTTCCATGTGTCTCCTGGTTATTTCCTGTTTTCCATGTGTCTCCTGGTTATTTCCTGTTTTCCATGTGTCTCCTGGTTATTTCCTATTTTCCATGTGTCTCCTGGTTATTTCCTATTTTCCATGTGTTTCCTGGTTATTTCCTGTTTTCCATGTGTCTCCTGGTTATTTCCTTTTTTCCATGTGTCTCCTGGTTATTTCCTATTTTCCATGTGTTTCCTGGTTATTTCCTGTTTTCCATGTGTCTCCTGGTTATTTCCTTTTTTCCATGTGTCTCCTGGTTATTTCCTATTTTCCATGTGTCTCCTGGTTATTTCCTGTTTTCCATGTGTCTCCTGGTTATTTCCTGTTTTCCATGTGTTTCCTGGTTATTTCCTGTTTTCCATGTGTCTCCTGGTTATTTCCTGTTTTCCATGTGTTTCCTGGTTTTTTCCTGTTTTCCATGTGTTTCCTGGTTATTTCCAGTTTTCCATGTGTCTCCTGGTTATTTCCTGTTTTCCATGTGTTTCCTGGTTATTTCCTGTTTTCCATGTGTCTCCTGGTTATTTTCTGTTTTCCATGTGTCTCCTGGTTATTTCCTGTTTTCCATGAGTCTCCTGGTTATTTCCTGTTTTCCATGAGTCTCCTGGTTATTTCCTGTTTTCAATGTGTCTCCTGGTTATTTCCTGTTTTCCATGTGTCTCCTGGTTATTTCCTGTTTTCCATGTGTTTCCTGGTTATTTCCTGTTTTCCATGTGTCTCCTGGTTATTTCCTGTTTTCCATGAGTCTCCTGGTTATTTCCTGTTTTCCATGTGTCTCCTGGTTATTTCCTGTTTTCCATGTGTCTCCTGGTTATTTCCTATTTTCCATGTGTTTCCTGGTTATTTCCTATTTTCCATGTGTCTCCTGGTTATTTCCAGTTTTCCATGTGTTTCCTGGTTATTTCCTGTTTTCCATGTGTTTCCTGGTTATTTCCTGTTTTCCATGTGTCTCCTGGTTATTTCCTGTTTTCCATGTGTCTCCTGGTTATTTCCTGTTTTCCATGTGTTTCCTGGTTATTTCCTGTTTTCCATGTGTTTCCTGGTTATTTCCTGTTTTCCATGTGTCTCCTGGTTATTTCCTGTTTTCCATGTGTCTCCTGGTTATTTCCTGTTTTCCATGTGTCTCCTGGTTATTTCCTGTTTTCCATGTGTTTCCTGGTTATTTCCTGTTTTCCATGTGTTTCCTGGTTATTTCCTGTTTTCCATGTGTCTCCTGGTTATTTCCTGTTTTCCATGTGTCTCCTGGTTATCTCCTCTTCATGTGTTTCCCATTTTCAGGCTAAGTTACCTCGTGGGATCCACCAGGTTCGTCCACATTTAAAGAACATTGATAACGTGCCTCTCTTGGTGCCGCTCTTCACTGACTGCACGCCTGACAGTGAGTCCCGGCCGTGTTTCCATGGATCGTGTGCGGCGGCTCGGTGGTGAATGTATTGAGTACTGACGTTCATTTTCTTTGCAGCCATGTGTGAGATGATAAAAATCATGCAGGAAAACAGGGAGGTGACCTGCTGCTTGGGAAGCTCGGCTAATTTCCGTAACAGCTGCCTGTTCCTGCAGAGCGACCTCAGGTAAACGTGTCTCCAACCTCGGCAGCAGTAATGTCCTGTTGGTGGTCTTTGTCAACTGTTTTACCTTTGCAGCATCGCTTTGGACCCCCTGTACCCGTCTCAGTGTTCATGGGAAACCTTTGGCTATGCCACCAGAGGCGGCTTTAATGGAGACGCTGAAGGACTGTCTCCTCTGAGACTGTCTGGACAGCTCAACAGTCTGGGCTGCTCGGTCTCCTTCCACCAAGGAGACAGCGTGAGCATGGTCAAGCTCATAGAGCAGGTCAGAATCACACACTCACACATGAAGCCAGCATTTCTCTTTCTAAAAGTCATCTCTGGACATTTCCAGGCTCGACACACAACATCTGGCATCCGGAAGTGTTTCCTGTTCCTGCTGCAATGCCAGCTCAGTCTGGTTATCATCCAGGTACAACTTCCACCACTTTTCCTTTTGTCACGCAGTTTATGCTCTTCGAAACCTGAACAAAGTTCTTCTGGTGTTTCTGTGCAGTTCCTGGCGTATCTGGTCCAGCTTCCTCCTCCCATGAACACCACCGACATCCTCTGGATGTCCTGCTTCAGCTGCCCTCTGCTCAGGTAAAGACTGGGAGAAACCGGGTGAGCACAGTCTTAACTTGGAGCTTTTCCCACCTCAGCAGCAGCTCAGAGTCACTGAGTCGCTTAGATGTTTTCCACCTGCAGGTCATTCAGTTTGTTACAGCCGGCGGGTCTGGATCTGGATCAGGATCTGGATCAGGGTCTGGATCTGGATCTAGATCAAGATAATGGTCTGGATCTGGATCAGGATCTGGATCAGGGTCTGGATCTGGATCTGGATCTAGATCAAGATAATGGTCTGGATCTGGATCAGGATCTGGATCAGGATCTGGATCTGGATGTAGATCAAGATCAGGGCTGGATCTGGTCAGGATCAGGATAAGGATCTGGATCTGGATTAGGATTAGGATCAGGATCTGGATCTGGATCAGAATCTGGATCTGGATCAGGATCTGGATCTGGATCAAGATCAGGGTCTGGATCAGGCTCTGGACCGGAATTAGGATCTGGATCAGGATCTGGATCTGGATCAAGATCAGGGTCTGGATCAGGCTCTGGACCGGAATTAGGATCTGGATCAGGATCTGGATCTGGATCTGGATCAGGATCAGTATCAGAATTTGGATCAGGATCTGCATCAGGATCTGGATCAAGATCAGGGTCTGGATCAGGCTCTGGACCTGAATTAGGATCTGGATCAGGATCAGGATCTGGATCTGGATCAGGATCAGAATTTGGACCTGGATCTGGATGAGAATCTGGATCTGGATCAGGGTCTGGATCTGGATTGAGGTCTGGATCTGTATCAGGATCTGGATCAGGGTCTGGATCAGGCTCTGGACCTGAATCAGGATCTGGATCAGGGTCTTGATCTGGATTAGGGTTTGGATCAGGATCGGGATCAGGATCTGGATTTGGATCTGGATCTGGATCTGGATCATGGTCAGGATATGGATCTGGGTCTGGATCAGGATCTGGATCTGAATCTGGATCAGATTCTGGATCAGGATCTGGATTTGGATCTGAATCAGGATCAGTGTCTGGATCTGGATCAGAATCAGGATCAGTGTCTGGATCTGGATCAGGATCTGAATCAGGATCAGTGTTTGGATCAGGATCTGAATCAGGATCAGTGTCTGGATCTGGATCAGGATCTGAATCAGGATCAGTGTCTGGATCAGGATCAGGATCTGGATCTGGATGTGGATCAGGATCTGAATCAGGATCAGTGTCTGGATCTGGATCTGGATCAGGATCTGGATCTGGGTCTTGATCTGGATCAGGATCTGGATCTGGGTCTGGATCAGGATCTGGATCTGAATCTGGATCAGATTCTGGATCAGGATCTGGATTTGGATCTGAATCAGGATCAGTGTCTGGATCTGGATCAGGATTTGAATCAGGATCAGTGTCTGGATCAGGATCCGGATCTGGATCAGGATCTGGATCTGGATCAGGATCTGAATCAGGATCAGTGTCTGGATCTGGATCAGGATCTGAATCAGGATCAGTGTCTGGATCAGGATCTGGATCTGGATCTGGATCAGGATCTGAATCAGGATCAGTGTCTGGATCTGGATCAGGATCTGAATCAGGATCAGTGTCTGGATCAGGATCAGGATCTGGATCAGGATCTGGATGTGGATCAGGATCTGAATCAGGATCAGTGTCTGGATCTGGATCTGGATCTGGATCAGGATCTGAATCAGGATCAGTGTCTGGATCTGGATCAGGATCTGGATGTGGATCAGGATCTGAATCAGGATCAGTGTCTGGATCTGGATCAGGATCTGGATCTGAATCAGGATCAGTGTCTGGATCAGGATCAGGATCTGGATCAGGATCTGGATGTGGATCAGGATCTGAATCAGGATCAGTGTCTGGATCTGGATCTGGATCAGGATCTGAATCAGGATCAGTGTCTGGATCTGGATCAGGATCTGGATCTGAATCAGGATCAGTGTCTGGATCTGGATCTGGATCTGGATGTGGATCAGGATACTGTTGTAATGGCGTTCTCCTTTCAGTGTGTCCCTCCTGGGGAAGCCCCCCGACAGCTCTGTGATGACTGTGGCAACAGGGAAGAACCTGGATTCCATCCCAAGGAAGGTAGGAAGAGTCAGAGCGACAGATCCCACAAACCTGCTATGAAACATCCCCAGTCTGGTAAACTGGACTAACTGGAGAGGAAGAAAACCGTCCAGTTCAGTGAACTGACCGCCTGTGGTCCTCTCTGAACAGACCCAGAACTACTTCCTGGGCTGCTTCCTGTTGAAGTTCGGTCTGACGGTATGTACCTACCTGCTGGCCTTCGGCTTCACCCTGCAGGCCGTGTGCCTGGCGGGCGGCAACCTGACCTCACCGGACAGCTCCAACTTCACCTGCAGGTCTATTTATACAGCCAGGTAACAGCTCCACCTGCAGGAACCCCCACTCCGCTCCTCACCACCACACGTTTTGGTGAATGTGAGGAAAATCATAACAAAGCTGGCGGCGTCCTGGTCACCGGGCAACTGTCTCCTAACATCGGTCTCTGTGTCCCTGCAGCTCTCCAGGACAAGACGTCTACTGGTTCAGCGAACTGTCCAACGGCCTGCTGCTGGCCCAGAAGGTCATGGCTGGGTTCTTGGTGCTACACACAGGTCTCAACTCAGAAGTGTAACATTCTGTAGTCCTCACATCGAGGTTCTCTTATCGCTGCTGTTATTCTCTGTTTTCAGTGGTGATCTCCATCAGCTACGTCCACCGCTCCAAGCCTCTGTGGAGGAAGAGTCCCTTCAGCAACACCTGGTGGTGTCTCACTGTCCCTGTTGTGTGAGTTAGCACATCCATCAACCAGCAGCTCATCTCTGAGATCAGGGATGTATGTTGAACTAATCTTGCTGTTCTGCTTTTACCAGCCTGCTCGGCCAGATTGTTCAGGCCACGGTGGATTATCAACTGTGGCGTGACCAGAACAGTGGTCTTACCTTTGACCTGGCCAGCATCCCCCCGGAAACCTGGCTGCTGGTGTCGCTGTCCCCGCTTTTGGTGGTGGTGGTCAACGAAGTGGTGAAGTTGCATCAGATACGGTATGAAACTAACAGATGGAAGGGTTAAAGAAACCATGAGGTCCTGCGCCAAGTGGAGGAGTCCCAGTATGTTGGGGAGGGATGGAGTGTGAGATCTATTGGAGGAACAGTGCTGGTCTGCAGTGATGTGGACCAGAGTTGCACAGTATACTGGTACCAGTATAGTACCACAATACTAGAGCTTTGATAACGGTACTATACCAGCATTAAAAGTCAAACGGTACGTTTTAACTCAAAAGAATTGGTGGAGTCTGTCTGGAAGTGCAACGAGGCCAGCGAGTGTGACGTAGTCGCTGAGGCAGAACTGTAACGTGAGGTGACCCCCACCAGAGGAGGAAAACACAAGTCGCGTTGCAGACACAGACCAGGTCAGAGGAAAAAATATATTTCATTGGATTTTTATGTGAAAGACCAACACAAAGTATCACAGAGCTGTGAAGTACCATGAACATTACACATGATTTTATTTTATTTTTTTTATAAATAAAAAACTGAAAAGTGCAGGGTGCAAAAGTATTCAGTCCCTTTTCTCTGAGTGCAACCAGTTGCCTGCAGAAGTTGCCTGATGACTGCTGAATGTTGCCTCATGACTACATAGAGTCCACCTGAGTGTAATCTGATCTCAGTACAGATCCAGCTGTTCTGCGACGCCTCAGAGGTTTGTTAGGAGGATGTTGGGGAGCAAACAGACCATGAAGTCCAAGGAACACACCAGGCAGGTCAGAGATAAAGTTCTGGAGAAGTTTAAAGCAGGGTTAGGATATAAAAACATTTTCCAAGCCTTAAACATCTCATGGAGCGCCGTTCAGTCCATGATCTGGAAATGGTAAGAGAACGCCAAGCCTACCAAGACTCGGCCGTCCGCCTTCCAGGCCGAACAAGGAGAGCGCTTACAGGAGATGCAGCCAGGAGGCCCATGGTGACTCTGGACCACGGCAGAGATCCACAGCTCAGGTGGGGAATCTGTCCACAGGACATCTGCTGGGCTTCTCTTCAGCATGGACGGGGAAGGTGGTTGGAGCTGATGGGAAGATGGATGGAACCAAATACAGCACCATGTTGGAAGAAAACCTGTTTGAGTCTGGAAAAGACTTGCGACTGGGTTGGAGGTTCACCTTCCAACAGGACGACGAGCAAAAACATAAAGCGGGACTACGACGGAACGGTTTAAAACACAAAGCTGGACAACTATGGAGCGCTTTAAAACACAAAGCTGGACTACGACGGAACGGTTTAAAACACAAAGCTGGACTACGACGGAACGGTTTAAAACACAAAGCTGGACTACGACGGAACGGTTTAAAACACAAAGCTGGACTACGACGGAACGGTTTAAAACACAAAGCTGGACTACGACGGAACGGTTTAAAACACAAAGCTGGACTACGACGGAACGGTTTAAAACACAAAGCTGGACTACGACGGAACGGTTTAAAACACAAAGCTGGACTACGACGGAACGGTTTAAAACACAAAGCTGGACTACGACGGAACGGTTTAAAACACAAAGCTGGACTACGACGGAACGGTTTAAAACACAAAGCTGGACTACGACGGAACGGTTTAAAACACAAAGCTGGACTACGACGGAACGGTTTAAAACAAAACATGTTCATGTGTTAGAACGGCCCAGTCAGAGTCCAGACTTAAATCTCATCGAGAAGCAAGACCGTGTGACACTTTGTTGGTCTTTCACATAAAATTCCAATCAAATCTAAAGTTTTATAAAGTTTAAAGGATATGAATACTTCTGCAAGCCACTGTATATTGCTGGATTAAAGTTAATATTAAGATGACTCAGAAAGGTGTACCTAGCTATATTGTGCATTTTGTTCGCTTGCCAGGATGCACAGCAAAATGTATAGATCAAATGGGGAACCAGTGTGTCTGGTCCCTACATTCAGCAATGTCGTCCAACAGGGCTGAGTTTTGTTCCCAGTTTAATAATCTGTATGTGGACTAGAGCCTGTAACACTGGTTGTGTTGAAATGAAATTAAATGAATGAAAAATACTTCATTAATCCCCAAAGGGAAATATTGCAGTATATAATAATAATAACTGGAGGAGGTCTTGTTCCGGAGGCTGATGGCTGCTGGCAGGAATGATCTTCTGTATCTTTCAGTCTTACATGGGACCTGAAGAAGCCTCTCACTGAACACACTTTGTTGTTTCATCACTGTGTTGTGGAGAGGGTGTGAAGAATCCTCCATCATCTTCATCAGCTTGTGCAGCATTCTTCTTTGGACAATCAGCTCCAGCGGCTCCAGAGTTACTCCAAGCACAGAAGCAGCTTTCTGGATCAGTTTGTTGATCCTCTTCAAGTCTCTGGTTCTGATGCTACTACCCCAGCAGATGCTGCAAAGCTGACTGCACTCTCCACAACAGACTTATAGAAGATATGCAACATCTTGGTGCAGACGTTAAACCATCTCAGCTTCCTTAAGAAGTACAGTCTGCTCTGACCTTTCTTGTAGATGTAGTCAGTGTTGCATTTCCAGTCCAGTTTGTTGTCCAGCTGAACTCCAAGATACTTGTATTCCTCCACCACCTCCACCTCCTCTCCCAGGATGGAAACACTGCTTTGTTTATTCTTCTTCCTCCTGAAGTCAACAATCATCTCTTTTGTTTTGCTGCTATTTAATATGAGATGATTGTCACCGCACCATTTAACAAACTGACTGACCAGTTCTCTGTACTCTGCTTCTTGTCCATCCCTGATACACCCCACAACTGCAGAGTCATCAGAGTATTTCTGCAGATGACAGGACTCAGAGTTGTACTGGAAGTCTGAGGTGTACAGAGTGAAGAGGAATGGCCAGAGTACAGTTCCTTGTGGTGCACCAGTGCTGCTGACCTCCATCTCAGATACACAACCTTTCAGTCTCACAAACTGGGGTCTGTTTGTGAGGTAGTCATAGATCCAGGTGGTTGTGGAGGTATCCACCTGGAATTTATGGAGCTTCTCACATAACAAAGCAGGCCTAATGGTATTAAAAGCACTGAGAAATGAAAGAACATGACCCTCAGAGTGCTGCCTGAATGGTCCAGATGAGAGTGTGCTCTCTGGAGCAGGTATATGATGGCATCTTCAACCCCAAGTCCATTACGATATGCAAACTGGAATGGGTCCTGAAAGGTGTTTACTTGCTTGTTGAGGTGAGCCAGTAAGAGTCTCTCCAGGACTTTCATGATGGGAGATGTCAGGGCAACTGGTCTGTAGTCACTTGGTAGAGTTGCAGAGAGGGAGACGATGTTGAAGTCTCCGGAGATCATCATGAATGAGTTTGGATGCTGTGTTTGTAGCCGAGCAACGACGGAGCTGATGACGTCACAGGCTGTGTCTGGTGTGGTACCAGGTATTATATAAACCGCTACCAGAATAACACAGGTAAACTCTCTGGGTAAATAATATGGGCAGAAGCTCACAGCTAACAGTTCCATGTCCCTTGTGCATATCTTCTCCTTGACAGTAACATGTCCAGGATGACACCAACGCTGGTTAACCAGCACTGCAATTCCACCACCCTTTAGCTTTCCGCTGTGTTGTCTACTGCGGTCTGCACGGACCGTTTTAAAGCCCGGTACAGACACATTACAGTCAGGGATGTGTTCATGCAGCCATGTCTCGGTGAAGCACATAATACTGCACTCTCTGTATTCTTTCTGAGACCTTGTTAGCATCTCGAGCTCATTTGTTTTGTTAGCTAGCGATCTCACATTACCCATGAGGACGGTTGGTAGAAATGGTTTAAATCTCCATCGCTTTCTCCTCTGTCTCACTCCCGCTCTGCATCCTCTTCTCTTTCTTTTCAACTCCATCGGGATTTGGTGTGTTGTTTCACTGATAATCTAGTAAACTAGTCTTTCGTTGCCATGGAGACTCATCATAACAAGTCTTGAGAGAGCCAAAACAATGCAGAAAAAACCTCCCTTGCAACACATCCTCTGAACCGGCATGAAATCCTCAGAAAAAAAGACCTAATTTGAGCTCATATAGTACTTTTAATAAAAATCAAGATAGCAAGTCAGGGCTACTACAATTTGTTGCCATCAGACGGCACAATCTGGAATGGAATGTCGCTGGAATGTGTTAATGTGTGATGTGAACACAACACATGAATCAGCAATGTGTTGCTGGAATCATCAGTTATATGCAGACGATGTAGTTGTGTTCAGTTTGAGTACGGCCAGTATCTATTCAGCTTCTGCTTTGGAGCATAATATCAGATATAACACAGCTAAGAGATTTGTAAAACTAAGGACGATAAGGACATAACATTTCCACGTTTTGCCTTCATAATAATGTATTTTGTGTGGTAAATCAAGCACCTTGGGCACATCTTCACTGAGGACATGTCAGATGATGAAGACATTTATGGTCAATGCAGAGTGCTGTATGGCCAGAGAAGGTCAAACTGACTCTAAGACCTACAGTACTTATCTGTCCACGGCTCACCTTTGGAGTGAATATAAACATATGAACAGTTAGTATGGCAGGCTGCAGAATGCACTGCGAGTGCTTCTAAGGAGACTGTTACGGCCCCTGGGAGGGGTGCAACCCGACAACCACAGAGGAAGACAAGACCAATATAGAGGGTTGACACGTTTATTTACAGGTCTTGGATATGGCAGGATTGTGGAACCTGTGGGAGAGGATGGGACATTTAGGCTGTGCCAAAATCAAAGAAAACAATAAAACAAAACGAGGCCTAACTCAGACTGTATCTGTAAACCAAAATGAAAACCAAATAAACTCCTATCTAACTGATCTAAAAACCAGATTGGCCAAAACATTTACAAGGGGTGGCAACAGCCTCTAGCCCTAGTGTGTCTATACATTGTTTTCTACATGTGGAAATGTAAAGGGCGCCCCAACTTACCTGGTCCTCATGCCCCCCCACATACCTGTTCCACCATACCATTAACAGACACAAGCAAAAGAAGGAAGAGCCTGATGGCCTCCAGGTGCTGCTCTTTTAAAGGGTGATCTTTGATGCTGATTGGTGCATCTGAATTTCGAACCAGCCAATAGATCCCAGGCTAGGCAGATCTCCACTTCAGCTACTTAGAACCACCTGGAGATAACAGGGATGACAAGTTTGATGATGCACGTAACAGAGACAAAGATGGAAAAATGGAAGGAAACTTGCTACAGGCCATGTTTCAAATGAATGAAATGTTACTCAGAAATAAAACATGGAGCGCAACACATTTTCATTCTGCCTGTCCGGGTTATTGGGATGATTCGTCTTTAAAATATCAGTTGAATTCCTGAATGTGTGTCTTGTTCTTCTCTGGTGGTTTCAGGGTCCGAGTTCGCTACCAGAAGAGACAGAAGCTGCAGTTTGAAACCAAGCTGGGGATGAACTCTCCGTTTTAACGCTGGAGACCAGGACAGGGGCCAGGACGGGAAAGAATCTGGAAGAAAATGCACCCAGCTCTAATCATATGTCATGACCAAACAACTGATGAAATATGAAGGCTGGATGCATCATCTGTTCAAATGGGGAACGTTCTAGAATGACTGATAACTTCACCGGCTAAATGGCCATTTTCTCCACTTGCCTGTTTTTATTCATTTTACCTTCATACTCATCCTCACTCTGAATGATTGACAGATTTTATTTTACATCTGACATGAGAGAAAAACAGCAGTCTGAATGAAGACTTCCTTTTGTTGACTGTTTATTTCTCACATGACTCTGCCTGAACAATAGGTCAGTGATGGACACTGTGTTAGCTGACAGGTTCTTGGAGGGGTTAAAGCCAACTTTGGACGTCCAACAAGTTCTGGATTGTGATATTTCAGTCTCCATATCTTTTACGATCATATTGATCGCTGTTTCATGGATGAATGTGTTCACTGAAAAGGTTTCTAAGAGAAAAACGGCTGTGAAAACAGCTAGCAGTCGTTTCATCTATTAACAGCCAAAATCCTGCTCTGGTTGGATGATGTTCCTCAGAGAAATCCCCAGGTTGGCTTTTTTGGTTCATCAGTAGCTAGTTAACCTGGTTACTTTGCTAACGTTGTGTAGCTAACTGTCTGAACCTGCATAAAAGACAAAGTCAGGATGGAGTTTTTAGAATCTGACTTCTTTTTTAGGTTTAAATTTTATTTTTTATTCAATTTAAAAAAAAAAACATCAAAACGTTTCTGTGCCGACTTTCAATGTGGATGAAGAACGGGTCCAGTCTCAGCAGGTTTCCTTCTGCAAAATGCTGAGCAGGAACATCAGTCTCACAAGGTCTTCACCTGCATTCACAAACATCTGACCAATCGAAGACAGGAAGCGGGATGTGGTGCGGTGAATAGAAACATGGCGTGATGCCTCTGTGGAGGAAGCCAGCAGCTCCAGACCAGCTGAGAACATGATCTGCTTTTCATTTGGTCTCTTTCATTTGTCCAGACCTCCATCTGCAGCAGTCATGGTCTGGGTCTGGATGCACAAGCAGACTACTGTCCAGCTGTAAAGACAGAAAACGGAGCTGTTACATGCAGAGGATCAGCTTTGATTTGCGCTTCCTGATGCAAACTGGGTTCCAACGTCACATGATGCAGTTTTTAGGAATGTCTCTAATGTCTGTGGTGATCTGGTCTTGTTCCAGGTGTGTTATCAGGATGTCTGTTAGTTTACCTCGTTCTGAGAGTCAGGAAATTTTCTTGATTTTCCACTTGGCATGGACAGACTTGGTTCCTGGAGCAGAAAGTTTGGCGGAGCATGTTCCCCAGCTCATGTGATGATTTTCAGTTAAAAGTGAATGTTTTGGTTGTTTCTGCTCTGCATCTCTGAAGGTTTGGGGAAGATTTTTTCAACCTCTTTTTTTTCTTCCTTGACAAACATGGATGTTGCAGCGGCTTGGTGTTAGCAGTCTGATGCGGTGGACTTTCACATGGAAACCATGTTTTTGATCACAAGATGCAGAAATGTACATTTTGTATTTTGTCTCCAACACTTTTGACAACTTCTGTATTGATTATATAATGTTAATAAATCTTCTCTTTATTTATCATTTAGCTGTTTCCATATTCTTTCCAGGAAAAAGGCTAAAAAGATGCAGATTAGAGTTCCCAAACACTGTAGAGAAAAAACTTAGATCTTCTAGAAGTAGCTCCTGATATGTTTATGAACAAAAAGACGCTTTGGTACAGTACATCTGTAGATGTGGATTTCTGCAGCTGGAACATGCATATATATATATATATATATATATATATATATATATATATATATAGACACATATCCTCCCGTGGGCTCACCATCTGCGGGAGGAGCCGTAGGGGGCGGGTGCAGTGTGAGCGGGGCGGCAGCAAGAGGCGGGGACCCTGGTGGTCCGATCCCCGGCTGCAGAAACTGACTCCAGGGACGTAGAATGTCACCTCTCTGGTGGGGAAGGAGCTTGCTCATGGTGAGAGGCGCCGAGCAGGTGTGGGCATTCTCATCCCATTGGGCATTCACAGTCAATGAGATCTGCCTTTTTATTATTCTAATTATTCAGCCAAACTTTGGCATGATACTCATCCTACACTGTTCAAGTCACTACAACCATTCACATCTTAAACCCTGCAGCTCCTTCAGGAGAAGTGTGCTATGACTTTTGTCATTTCAAATCTTTGTAGTTTTTGAGATATTTAACATTTTGCAAAAATTAATTCAGCCTTGTGATTGGATGAAAGACATTGAAAAAATTCAGCTCAGCAACTGGTCGGTTTTTACAAAATGAGCTGAAAACAACTTCAATGGGAGTTTGGAGCTCTGCACCGGTTTGCGGTGTCCAGTTCGCCTCGGTCCCGGTCTCCATTGTCTTTCCTGCAAAATTTTTGAAACGCTACTCCTCCTACACCTTTTGTCTCACTTCAACCATTCAAGTGTCTGTCTTTATCCAATTTAAGAGATATGTGCTATGACTTTTGGTCTTTGTAATATTTAAACTTCAAGTTATTCAAGTTTTTGTCCATTTTTTCAAATCTGTTCCTGTGATTGAACAAAACGGAATTCAGCTCAGCGATTGGTTGATTTTTTGTGCACCGGTGCACAGGTACGTATTTGACTTCAAGGCAAGGGTTCAAATCCAGTATTAAACATTGTGCCCTATGATGGTATGTCAGTTGCTGCACAGACTGTTCTGTACAGTTCCATCAAAGTGCTGCAAGCTGTGCAGTTAAAGTGTGTACTGTCTAAACAAATAAGACAATGTCTGGCAGTTTCTGTCTTCAACAGTTAGACTACTAATATGAAGTATTATTCTAAATAAAGAACTGTTGTGAAAATGCTTAAATAAAATAAAGTTGTCTTACCTACAACTTGTTTGAAATGCCACTCCTACACCTTTTGTCTCACTTCTACCATTCACAGCAGTTTTACCTTTAAATCTTTTTATTAACAACTTCAGCCTTAGGAAAAATTTCAGTGGCGGCTTCAACAAGCAGATTTTACCCATCTTCAACTGTCTTGCACTCATTTAAGTTCAACTTTAAAGTGGAACTATTATGTGCATTTCAGGCTAATTTATTTTTATTTCTGAGCCCAGAAGGGCTGGGATTGATGGAGTTATTGTCACAAATGGCTTTATGTACTTCAGACCGACCCTCTCTGTAGGCTGTCAGATCAGCCTGCGGGCAAAACGAGTGGATTGAGACTCTTCCGCATTAAGCCCCGCCTCCCGCCACTGCACTACATCGGGAGCGCGCACCGCACCTGCTTTCACCGTCATTGTAACGTCTCATAAACAGAAGGATTAGGCTCATATGAACTCAATAAAAAAACAAACTACAATGTCAACACATAGCATCCAGCCCTACATGTTGGAACCTGAATCAGAGCCTGAAAACGAAGTGGAAAACAGCAACCCACAGCAACGAATGCAGCAGGATGTCTCTCTTTGGTAAACTCACCAGCCATCGTTGGAAATAACTTTATCCCACGTTTTCCACCCGCCTGATGTATTTGTACATGCCCTTGTTAACCAGTAGAAGGTAACCAATCACCGAACTTTATCCCCCGGGACGTCACAAGGATTTCCAAGTAGAAAAAACTCTCTAAAACGAGGCGTTTTTCGTCGGCATGGAAACCGAACGGAGAGTGTGCTGGAACTCAAACTCAAACATGCGTTTAGGTGATAAAAAACAGTGCTGTTCACATGTCTGATGGGGATTCAACACTGTAACACTGTAGAAAGCTCAGAAAACTCCAAATACCATCATAGCACCCCTTTAAACTATTTTTACTCCATTTACCAGACATGTATAAAGTACTAGAAATCAAGACTCAAGTAAAAGTACTCTATGAATTAAGTTACTTGAATAGAAGTTGAAGTGTTCTTGACATGTCCCACTTTAGTAGAAGTACTAAAAGTATTCAAAACTTTTTTGTACTTGAGTATTGCAAGTAGATTATTTTAAAATGTTTACTCAAGCACTTAAATTAAAAGTAGATTACACATACACATTGTGTTGTGTAGTTATTTAAGACAACATTCAACTTTGTATATCATATTATTTATTATTTCAAACTTTTGTCCTGACATTAGGGCACCTAATAACATTGAACACAGTTCTTTCTAAATAAAATCAGAACAAGCATGCCCTTTGTAGCATCACATCGTTCTAATTTTTCTTCCCTGCACAAGTTATTCCCTTCATAATCCGGTGTGTGTAAAGAACTAATATTTTTGGACATTGACTGATATAGCTCAAAAGCCAGTTGGCCACATACAAGGATTTCTTGTTAAAAAAAAAAAAAAAAAAAAAAAAAAAAGTTATTTGAACACATAAAGCATGAGGACTAAGTCTTTGCAAACAAAAATCATGTCCTTTAAACCATCCCACCTTTTCTTCCCTCTTTGTACACCTTGTTTTCTTCTTATGTATGAATGTTACGTGCATACCAGTTTAAGTCAGAAATGTTTTGTTCATCCTCAAAAGCAGTTGGTTTTCTAAATTACATGCATTAATCCTAGCTCTTTTAGCAGTCAAAACTAAGCCTGCAAGACTATAAAGCCTCTCACAGGCTGCTGATGATCGACAACTTGAAAACTGCTGGAAAAGATTTGAGCAAGTTCATGTTATCTGCTGATCAGGACAAGTATGCCTCCAGTTGTTTGGTGCTGTCTTGTCACTTTGAACCCCACAGGTCAGAAAAGAAGTAATCTTCCATCAGATGAGCTGGACCAGCTGACCTCGCTGGACTGCAACGAGGGGTCTTCCCTGGGCTGTTTGATGTAGTCCATTCCTGAAATACAAGACGCTTCTTTTTATGAATGGCCTCAAACCAGCATAACAGTAACTGACCCTAACTGAGTGCTGTCCACATGGTAGAGCACAATATGGGTTTGGTGATATAAGAGTCCTTTTAATTCTACACAGATATTAATTTTTTTTGTAAGTCATCATTTCTTACTCTGATATGATGTCATAATGATTAATAATTGTAGAAATGCTTACTTCACAGGACAAGCACAAGTGTGTTTTAATTTTTTTTTTTTTTTTTTTTAAATTACACGCAAAAAGCAAGCATATATAATTATTTCTTACCTACTTTGAGGATCTCATCTTCCTATGTCCAACTGGTTCAGAATTTGGGAAGCAGAATAGCAGCAACCACAAGCTCTGGGTCTTCCATCATAGGGCCAAAGCGATCCTCAATACCCAACAGCAAGGCATCCACGAGCGGTTTGCAGTACTTCAGAGGTGATTTGATCCTTTTCAGCGTGCTTTTCAGGAGATTGACAGTTTGGAGCAGCCACCCTATCTAAACATGGATTTCAGCTTGCAGGATGTTAGTTGCTTGGGCAACTGGACTCATGACAGCTGCCTTGCCCACCAGCTGCTAGACACATCATCATCATCATCATCTTCAGCCGCTTATCCAGGGTTGGGTAGCGGGGGCAGCAGCCTAAGCAGGGAAGCCGAGACTTTCCTCTCCCCAGCCACATTTGCCAACTCTGCGGGGGGATCCTGAGGCGTTCCCAGGCCAACCGAGAGATATAATCCCTCCAGCGTGTCCTGGGTCTTCCCCGGGGTCTCCTCCCAGAGGGACGTGCCTGGAACACCTCACCAGGGAGGTCCAGGAAGCATCCTGACCAGATGCCCGAGCCACCTGTGGTGGAAAATACTCTGGTCTTGAGAAGTTGTAATACATCTAAGAGTCAACTGTCTTCTTACAATGAACATTTTATTATAAACTAATACAAGCACACGCTGGAGCTTGGAGAGAGAACCCTCTCTCCAGATGCTGAAGTAACACCCGATTATAAACCATGCTTAACTCCTCCTAGTTGCTGGGCACACCACAGAAAACAATCATTCTCTTCCTGACCTTTAACCTTAAGCAACTGGTCAACCAAGCAGTTGACAAAAACAGATGCCCTGCAGGAAACTCTTCCTGTCTCAGACTTTGTCTGCACATTCCAGACAAGGATCATATAACTTAAAGAAAGCTTTGTGCATAGACACAAAACACAGCAGGATCACAGCAAATCAATGCATATATGTCTAATACTTAATTCAAACCAAACTCATAACAATTTTCCCCAACACTCTCCCTCCTCTTGGTCCTACAGGACCAACAATAAGAGGAGAAATTGTTATCAGAACGCAAAAATACATACAGAAGACAACATTCTCAAAACATCAGGAGCCTCATGCCTATCAGGTTTTAAAGGAATCTTTCAGAAATTGCAAAAGTGAGGAGCCATTTACTTCAGCTTCAAAATCTGAGTCTAACAATAAATGTAAGAAAAGTGGAAACAAATCATTCCTCTTCGGGGGTGACAGAGGTGTAGTGAAGACACTGTCGGCGTTCTGGTGGGACTTGGCATATCACAGTTGCAGTGGAGCGCTTCTTTCACCTCTCACTGATCTTGCTTGAGAGCGAAGGCTGGTCTTCAGGTGTGAGAGTAGACTATCTCACTTACCCACGCAACCACAGGGATTATTCTGCCCTTTGTTGGGTGGTGCGTTATTCTTCTGTAATTTCAGACTGAAGCGCTTCAGGAGGTTCAAGCAATCTGTAGTGCCAAGCAGCTCACTCTGCGACCTTTACCGCTGTCTGGGTCGTCAGGAAAACCTGAAATGGCCTAAACCATCGATGTTGGTTCCAGCGCTGATCTTTAAAACTTCTTATCAGGACAAAATCTCCCGGCTGAAGTGAATAGAGCTGCGTAGATGCTGATTCATGAAGGGCAGCTTTCACCTGTGTGCAAATGCCTGAAAAGGGTTCTTATGAGGTTAGGACAATATGTTAAAACATTACTTTCACACAGAGCTGTGTCTGAACAGGCAGTCTTGGAAGGAACCATGCCCACTTGGGTGAGGGTCCTGCAAAAAGAATCACAAAAAAGCCCATGTTTCCATGTTACGCATGCGCATGTACATCAGAACCAGAAAAATTACTTTTGGTCCAAGGAAGACCTGAAAAGAGAGCCAGAAGGAAATTTCCCCGTCTGCAACCTGTGGGAGGAAAACATTCAGGAAAATGGCATCCAGAAAGTCATTCATAAGAGAGCGCCAAAACATGGACTTGTTTTCAGCTAAAGAGTAAGCTCAAGTAAGCACGAGAACTGAGACGGGAGAGCTGCAGCCTCCACCGTGTCACAGTCAGAGCAAACAGCATCAAAAGGAAAATCAAGTCAGGGTCAACTAGAGGTCAGTCAGGGGCCAGGCCTGGGGGGTGCAGAGGATAGTCAGTTTCAGCTAAACAGTCAAAGAGTAAAACATGAACAATACAAAGCAACAGTTAGGGCCACTCAGTTATCTGGTAGGTAAGCATTCAAAGTAACCAAATTCATTTAATTACTTATTGCAAAGTTCCTATCAGGTAGTCTCATCTTAACCAACAACCAGAAAAAATCCTCTAGTACTGCATAGCAGGACATGTGTCAAACTGGACTCCCAGCAGTCTGACCAACACTTATCCATGCTGGAATTTCCTGTCTGATTTACTGCTCGTGTTGTTTATGTCATGTCTGCTAATGACAGAAGCAGAACCACACTGAAGAATCTCTGCATATGTTAAATAAAGCTCATTCAGAACTGTTGATTTAATCTCTCTCAGACTCCAACAGACCCATTCAGGAGCAACACACACAAAACTGAGATCATAATAAGACTGGCTTTCTATTCCAAATATATTGTAAACATAAGCATAAGCATAAAGCAACAAGATGTAAACCCATCTTTAACAGCTGGACTTCAGGTACTGAACAGCCAGAGACCTTCAGGTCATAATAAAGCTGTTTGTTTTCTATCTACATTTGAACTAAAGCAGCATTTAGAAACAAACTTCTAATACTGATGGCAAAACTGTTTTCATCTACAACAACACGACGCACGCATGTACGTGCACACACTCACAGCAGCACTTCTTCCTTAATGATTTTAATGCAAACGTGTGTAACAGAAAAGGCCAAGGCTAACGGTTTAGCATAGTTAGCTTAACTTTGGAAGTATCAATACTGTTACAAATAATCTGCCTCATATTCATGTTAATTTTGAGGACATACAGGGCTTAAATGACTTGTTTGTTTACTTATTAAGCGTGTTAACTAAGAGACTGGTCTATTTACTGGCAGCCATCGCAAGAGTTGCTTCTACTCTTTAAACAAAAATCATCTGATGTGTATTTTAACCGCTGAGCATGTCTGCTTTAATTCAAAATAATGAATTCAGATTAGGGATGAAACACCAGCTGTCAGCAAATAAAACACGGAGATTGTTGTACCTGTGTTGCATTCACTGAAGTCGGGAAATTACAAAGCTACCTTCTTATTTAATGTCATATAGCTGCTTATTTTTTCTCTTTTGACATCTATTCTGTCTCAAACATTAAAAACTTAGTATTCATCACTTTTTTTTTTTTTTTTAATCTATTTATTTTCCTATAAAGCATAGCGTGCCAGAAGTTGACTTGTCTGTATGAACTGTTCAGCTTCCCTGCAGCAGAGCAGAGATGTCTGTGTCATTGTTCAGTTGCAGAAGTCTGCAGGAGTGCAAAATTTTATGCATGCTCATAAATGTGGTATAAAGCTAAGCAGAAACAGTGAGTAAATGTTTGGTTGTAGGGCCTCATTCCTTGGCCTGGTCTTGTGGATAATCATTCAGCTCGTATCACTCGATCTGCTCAGGAGTCAGACGCGCCAC
Organism: Telmatherina bonti; assembly: GCF_933228915.1. Lineage (NCBI taxonomy): Eukaryota > Metazoa > Chordata > Actinopteri > Atheriniformes > Telmatherinidae > Telmatherina > Telmatherina bonti. The sequence continues at coordinate 32,211,999 of NC_136630.1, read as the reverse complement.
AGCCACCATGCTCTCCTCCAATCAGCATACAATCAGAAATTCATGCCAGGAAGTGCCCGACACATGTTCATCAAAGCTTCCTGGTAGATAAATCAGATTCATATGTGTAATTAATTAAGAGTAACATGTAAAGGATCAGAGAGTGGGCAAAAGTTCCAGGAAGCAGATCCAGGTTTTCCACAGAGAACTGAGTGAACCCAACAGTCTTTCTGACAGAATCAGGGTGCAGCTTATTCCAGAAAACATCATCTGACTCTGTAGTCGGGGTGGGACTTGTGCTGCCTGCCGGCCACATTCGTTAGTCTTTTACTTCCAGAAAATTCCACAACTGAAACACAGTCTGAGGACAAGGAGGATCCATCACCTCCAGAGGTCAAAGGTGAAAATCCAGCTCAAATGTCCACCATAGGAGCCATATCCACACTGTTCACAGTCACAACCAACAGGGCTCTGCCAGACCCTCTGGTTCTGGGATCTCCGGGCCCCATCAGCAGCGGCCGGGTCCATGCAGCCACATCTGCATATCAGGTTCTGCTCCAGGACTCAGAGCTGACACAGGAGGGAGGTGGAATGATGCTGTAGGTTGTAGGGACCGTTTCTGCTCCAGTTTCCTGACTGACCACGCGTGACACCCAGAACTCTGCGGTGACCCGGATCAAGAACTCACTCTCCCCCAGCCCCTCCTCTGAATCCCCTCAGGCAGGATAGACAATTTTAGGACCCTGTGGACCAAGCTGCATGCTGACAAGGGTTTAGAAGGGAACGCTGCAATGTGTCCAACACCATACAGCAGACGAGCTTTTGAGACTGAACCATTTGGTCATGTGGTGTATTTTCTTCTCCAGTAAGGGGAAAATAAAGATCATAGCCTCATAATTATAATAGTTTTCTTCTGAATCCTGTGGCAAACATATTATGTGGACCATGTTCTGTGCTGTGAACATCCTGTAACTTGAACATTACATTGTAATTGTGTGTGTGAGACTATATTGTCAGTGGATTCATAACTCAATTCTCTCCTGGGAAAGCTGAACATGATCTTGCTAAGAAGATACACTTGTTCTGAGAACTTCTCTTCTCGCCGTTAGCTCACATTTAGCTAAAGTGAACTTATTGCAAGGGAAATTTACTCTAGCAAAGTTACGTTGGTTCACCATTCCTATTTTAAGGTCAAGAATTTTCTTTTTTTCCTAACATTATGCTTATTTTCAGCATCCTTCAGCTGCATTATTTATTTCCAGTTTATCTAAATTTATTTAGACATGCTAGGTGTAAATTTATAATAGCAGTAGTAAAGGAATAAAAATCACCTTATGAATGTCTGAAAGGGAAAAGACAGAAACCTAAGCTTATTGCCTACACAATGTACAGTAATTTAACATAATAAGTTCCTAATACTATAAATCACATCTCTCACATTTCTGATTTTTCATTCTTAATATGTTGTTGCTCTTTAAAATGTTCTCAGGTGATAATAAAGAATTGCTTTTCCTTTAGGAAAAGGTTCCACATTCATACAGGGAGTGGCTTTTATGCTCTTATAAAAGCTTTAGGAAGAAAAGCACAAGCAGCTATTTTACACAGGATTTATATGTTTGTTTCTGCCTAACATGCTATGACATCATCCCCTTCAGTGAGCAGAAGGCCTTTAATGAACACACTCTTTTCCTCACTTCCCTCTCTCATACATTTTTTGTTGTTTGTTTTTTTTTCTTACTGCAGTAAATTAGATTTTACACAAACAATTCACTTCAACAGTTGGATGAATGCATGTGAATGGGTCGTGCCCCCACGTTTGTCTACCCCCACACAAGCTTCTAGGCTCTCCTGCGAGTGTCCGGTGTGGCTTCACAAGACGTGGTTTTAATTCTCCACACAATCAGTCCAATCAAGTTTAACACAGGAAATTTTACACAACCACCCCAGTTTCCCCTCACATGAAGACAGAGATTTCAACTCTTTAATGGTGCTGTACATCAACCTCCTACTGCAAAGGAACTAGTTCTGTTTGCAGCGGATGTACACAGAGGGTCAATCCCACACCTTTGTAGAATTATCAGGCAAAATTCTCAATGTCTCCAGAAACCAGCCCACACAGTTTCTTCTCTGTTCCTCCTCACTCAAGATGGCTTTCCTCTCAGTCTTCTAACTCAAGGTTGGCCTGGTCTTGCTTCTCGAGCTCACAGGACTTACTGACTAATTTACTGGTCTCGGTCTTGTAACTCACAAGATTTACTGGTCTGGTCTTGCTACGTCTAGCTCACAGCACTTACGACTTGGTCTTGTTACTCACGATTTTTAACTTAAACTTTAACCTAAACTTAACTTAAACTCACAGGATTTTATTTATGACGTCAACCTGATCTCGTCTTAAGTTATTCTCTTATCCCTTGAGTTATTCTTTCGATGAGGAGGTGAGGAGGAGAATCCCTGTCACAATGAGAATAATGAAGACAATTGACCACAAAACAGAAAAATATTGTGATTATTAATTAAAATATTGATTATTAATTTGTGATAAATTTCTAGTAATGTTTGACTCCAGTTTGAGTCTGAAAATTAATGTAAATTTAGAATAACACTTCTCACCATTGCCTTTTCACACTGGTTCAGAAGGAGTCCTGGCGTAGTCGACCACGGGTGGGAGAAAGACGTCCTGTCCTCTGAAATTCTCTAATTGAGGTTCTTAGGATGAATCTGTGGATTCAGGTGGCCAACCCGTCTATCCCCAACCTGGGCGGACTGACGCAGGATCCCGAGACGAGCCCCCAAAAACTGTGGTGGAAAATACTCTGGTCTTGAGAAGTTGTAATACATCTAAGAGTCAACTGTCTTCTTACAATGAACATTTTATTATAAACTAATACAAGCACACGCTGGAGCTTGGAGAGAGAACCCTCTCTCCAGATGCTGAAGTAACACCCGATTATAAACCATGCTTAACTCCTCCTAGTTGCTGGGCACACCACAGAAAACAATCATTCTCTTCCTGACCTTTAACCTTAAGCAACTGGTCAACCAAGCAGTTGACAAAAACAGATGCCCTGCAGGAAACTCTTCCTGTCTCAGACTTTGTCTGCACATTCCAGACAAGGATCATATAACTTAAAGAAAGCTTTGTGCATAGACACAAAACACAGCAGGATCACAGCAAATCAATGCATATATGTCTAATACTTAATACAAACCAAACTCATAACAATTTTCCCCAACACACCTCAACTGGTTCCTCTCGATGCGGAGGAGCAGCGGCTCTACTCTGATCTCCTCCCGGATGACCGAGCTCCTCACCCTATCTCTAAGGGAGAGCCCGGCCACCCTGCGGAGGAAACTCATTTCAGCCGCCTGTATACGAGATCTCCTTCTTTCGGTCACGACCCACAGCTCATGACCATAGGTGAGGGTAGGAACATAGATCGACTGGTAAATCGAGAGCTTTGCCTTCTGGCTCAGCTCCTTCTTCACCACGACAGACCGGCGCAGAGCCCGCATTACTGCAGACGCCGCACCGATCCATCTGTCGATCTCGCGCTTCATCCTTCCCTCACTCGTGAACAAGACCCCGAGATATTTAAACTCCTCCACTTGAGGCAGGACCTGACTCCCGACCCAGAGAGGGCAATCCACCCTATTCCGGCTGAGGACCATGGTCTCAGATTTGGAGGTGCTGATTCTCATCCCAGCCGCTTCACACTCGGCCGCAAATCGCTCAAGTGAGAGCTGGAGATCACGGCCAGATGAAGCCAACAGGACCACGTCATCGAACGCGATAACATCATGTGCATTACTTGATAAAGAGCAAGTCGAGGGAGTAATTCCAAATGAAGCACTCATTGGATTGGGGGAGATTTTTTTTCCCAAAAATCTTTGTGTATGCACCGCAGCTATCTGTCCAATAAGCGGAAAGTGCTGAGTACGACTAGAACGTGTATGTGATCCGCTGGTTGTCCTTTGCAACGAGGTCAGGAGGGGTCTGTGTCAGGATACATGTCTGCCAACTTCGCATTAGTGAGATGAGCTCTTAAGACTACTTTCAGCTGTATCAGGCCATGACGTGCGCAGATTGAGGATCCGGGTATACGCCTAAGAGTGGCCTGCCACATTTCATTGTTAATTGTCAGCCCCAGATCTGTTTCCCACCCCCTTCTGATTTCCTCAACTGAGGTGGGGCAAGCATCATTTATGAGTCTGTACAGAGTGGAGATTAGTCTTTTCTTCACAGGTGATAATGAAAGAATATGATATGAGGCATTATTGTTTGGTAGATTTGGGAAGGAAGGAAAGCTTTTTTGGATAAAATTCCTAATTTGCAAATATCTGAAGAAATCTGACTTTTAAAGATTAAATGCCTCAGATAATTCAGGAAATGAGCAGAGCTGTCCATCTGAAAATAGATTAAACAAAAATTTTAAGCCTTTCTTACACCATAAGTGATAGGATGTGTCTAAGGAAGCAGGTGGAAAATTGTGGTTTCCCCAAATGGGGGCATATATAGAAGTATTTTTAAAACCGAAGTGCCTCCTGAACTGTATCCATATCTTCGTAGTTTGATTGACGATTAAGTTTGATTGTTTAGTAAGGGGGCTAGGGCAGCAGATACCAGGGAACCTAGATGTATATGGCTGGTGACACCCATGAATCACATTGATCTTTGTCAAGATGAACCCAATGAAGGATTTTTTGTATATTACAAGCTCAATAGTAGTAAATAAAGTTAGGAAGTGCCAATTCAGCTTCATTTTTTTGTCTTTGAAGAGCAGTTATTTTTATTCTATGTGACCCACCCTTCCAGATAAAGGCGCCTATAAGCTTGTCAAGTGAACTGAAGAAAGATTTTTTCACAAGAATCGGTATATTTTGGAAAATATAAGTGAACTTTGGAAGCACAACAATTTTAATTATGTTAACTCTCCCAGCCACTGACAAGGGAAGGTCTTTCCAGCAGTCAAAATCTAGTTTACATTTCTCCAAAAGGACAGTGAAATTTTTTGGTAAACAGCGTTGACAAGTTATGTGTCACTTCCACTCCAAGATATCTAAAAGAGGGTTTAGCAATTTTAAATGGGAGTATGTCCAGACAGCATGTTGCGTCTTGTTTCAGTGGAAATAGTACACTCTTAGTGAAACTGATTTTATATCCGGATAGCTTCCCAAATTGGTCAAGCAAGTTAATAATGACAGAAAGAGAGGACTTTGGGTTGGATATGTACAGCAGCAAGTCATCTGCATATAAGGATAACTTGTGATGTGAGCCACCCCGCTCTATGCCTCGGAAGCCAGTGGCCTGCCTAAGGGCAATGGCCAATGGCTCTATAACAACTGCAAAGGGGAGCGGGGACAGCGGACATCCCTGGCGTGTGCCTCTACTAAGTCAAAAATATTGAGATTGCTGGCCATTGGTTATGATTGTTGCAGCCGGGTTTGAGTAAAGCAATTTTATCCAAGAAATAAAACCATATCCAAAGCCAAATTTCCGCAGTGTAACAAGTAAAAATTCCCAGTCCACCCAGTTAAAAGCTTTCTCTGCATCAAGAGATAAAACAACTTCACTGCTTAGGCCAGGTGAAGTGTGTATAATGTTTAATAATCTCCTTACGTTAGCCGTGGAGCTTCTTCCCTTTATTAAGCCTGTCTGATCAGGCGAAACTATTTGTGGCAGGACTTTCTCTAACCTGGAGGTCATAATTTTTGCCAGGATTTTGTAATCTACATTAAGCAGTGAGACTGGACGATATGAACTGCAATGGAGTGGACTTTTGTCTGTAATTGCAGCCTGACATGTTGGAGGGAGAGCGCCACTTGATAGTGATTCATTAAAGAGAGATTGCAAAAGAGGAGCAAGTTTGTCTGCAAATGCCTCATAGAATTCTGCACTATTTTTTTGTGAGAGACTGCTTGGCTTCTCAGATGTGTAAAATTTTTCGTAAAACTGTTTAAAGGTATCATTGATTTCTTTATGATTGATTATCGTTTTTCCCTCATTATTTTGTATTTTAGTAATTAGACAAGAAGAGAAGTTTTGATGAATTTGATGGGAAAGGAGTTTGGTTGCTGTATCCCCATATTCATATAGGTTATGACGTGCTTTTAGTATTAATTGCGTGGCCTTATCTGTAGACAATAAATCATACTCTGTCTGCAACCGCAATTTTTCCTTAAATGGAGAAGGTGTTGGGGAAGTTAAATATTCCTCCTCAAGCTCTGCAATTGAGCGTGATAAATCATTGAGCGTTGGGTTTTTTATTTTATTGTTTCTTGAGCAACGGCCAATTATTTGCACACATAAATATCCCATAGGAGTGAATGACTTATCTCTGGAGAGTTATTAGTGTCAATAAAGAACTCTATTTCAGTGGCCAGAAACTTGTTAATATCCTCATCTGCTAAAAGGAGCGAATTAAATCTCCAGATCCGTCTAGGTCTGGGGCAGTCGGGTAGCTCCAAAACAAAAGAGACAGTCAAGATCTGACACGGTTACACTGTGGTATGTGCGCGAGTGGGTATTTTCAAGTAATTTATTGTCTATTAAGAAGTAGTCTATGTGTGTATATGTGTCATGGACGTTGGAGAAAAACGAAAATGCTTTTTGTTTTTGGAAGTGAAATCTCCATATGTCAGATAGGCCAGCCTGGATCATAAAGTTAATAACAACTTTTGCACTTTTAAGCAGAGCCTGCGGTTTCTTTGAGGACCTATCAAGATCAGGATTAAGAGCACAACTGAAGTCACCCCAAATTATAATGTTATACGGTCCACTGTTCCACGACCAGGACGAAAACCACACTGCTCCTCCTCAATCCGAGATTTGACTATCCGTCGGACACTCCTCTCCAGGACCCCTGAATAGACCTTACCAGGGAGGCTGAGGAGTGTGATTCCCCTGTAATTGGAACACACCCTCCGGTCCCCCTTCTTAAAAAGGGGGACCACCACCCCAGTCTGCCAGTCCAGCGGCACTGCTCCTGATGTCCACACGATGCTGCAGAGGCGTGTCAGCCAGGACAGCCCCACAGCATCCAGAGCCTTAAGGAACTCCGGGCGGATCTCATCCACCCCCGGGACCTTGCCGCCAAGGAGCTTTTTGACCACCTCAGCGACTTCAGCCCCAGATATAGGAGAGTCCACCCCTGAGTCCACCAGCTCTGCTTCCTCATTGGAAGATGTGTTGGTAGGATTGAGGAGGTCTTCAAAGTATCCCTTCCACCGACCCACAACGTCCCGAGTTGAGGTCAGCAGCTCCCCATCTCCACTGTACACAGTGTTGATGGAGAACTGCTTCGCCCTCCTGAGCCGCCGAATGGTGGACCAGAATTGCCTCAAAGCCGTCCGGAAGTCTTTCTCCATGGCCTCGCCGAACTCCTCCCATGCCGGTGTTTTTGCCTTGGCGACAGCCGAAGCCGCATGCCGCTTAGCCTGTCGATACCCATCAGCTGCCTCCAGAGTCCCACAGGCCAAGAAGGCCCGATAGGACTCCTTCTTCAGCTTGAAGGCATCCCTCACTGCTGGTGTCCACCAACGAGTCCTGGGATTACCGCCACGACAGGCACCAACAACCTTACAGCCACAGCTCCGGCTGGCCGCCTCAGCAATAGAGGCACGGAACACAGCCCATTCGGACTCAATGTCCCCCACCTCTCTCGGGACATGGTTGAAGCTCTGCTGAAGGTGGGAGTTGAAGCTCGCTCTGACGGGGGACTCTGCCAGACGTTCCCAGCAGACCCTCACAACACGTTTGGGCCAGCCAGATCTGACCGGCTTCCTCCCCCACCAGGTGGGGACCAGTTGACAGCTCCGCCCCCCTCTTCACCCAAGTGTCCAAGGCATGTGGCCGCAGGTCCGATGATACGACTACAAAACCAGTCATCAAACTGCGGCCCAGGAAGTCCTGATGCCAGGTGTATATATGGACACTCATATGTTGGAACATGGTGTTCGTTATGGACAATCCATGATGAGCACAGAGGTACTCTGAACTGCTGTTCGGTGCATAAGCACAGACAACAGTCAGGACCCGTCCCCCCACCCGAAGGCGGAGGGAAACTACCCTTTCATCCACCGGGGTAAACCCCAACGTGCAGGCACCAAGCTGGGGGCTGATGAGAATGCCCACACCTGCTCGGCGCCTCTCACCATGAGCAACTCCAGAGTGGAAGAAGGTCCAGCCCCTCTCGAGGGTTCTGGTTCCAGAGCCCAAGCCATGCGTCGAGGTGAGTCCAACTATATCTAGTCGGAACCGCTCAACCTCGCGCACAAGCTCAGGCTCCTTCCCCACCAGAGAGGTGACGTTCCACGTCCCTAGAGCCAGCTTCTGCAGCCGGGGATCGGACCCCCAGGGTCCACGCCTCTTGCTGCCGCCCAGCTCACATTGCACCCGACCCCTACGGCTCCTCCCGCAGATGGTGAGCCCACAGGAGGTGGGGCCCATGTAACCCTTTTGGGCTGAGCCTGACCGGGCCCCAGGAGCTAAGCTCCGGCCACCAGATGCTCGCTCTCATACCCCACCTCCAGGCCTGGCTCCAGAAGGGAACAGGCAAGGGAACATTTCTGCCCAGGTTTATGGTCATCATAGGGGTCGATGAGCCGGGCTTAGTTTGGTCCCTCCCCATGACACCTGTTTTCCATGGGTGACCCTACCAGGGGCATAAAGCCCCAGACAACATAGCTGCTTGGATATTCGGGACACACAAACCCCTCCACCATGATAAGGTGACGGGAGGGAAGTCAAGTTCAGCTGGATTAAACCTGTGATGGAGAAAACATTAAATAATTTTTTTTTAAAAACATGAAGGAAATGGGTCACCATCCATCACTTTTTTCCATGTGCACAATATTTGAATTGAGTCCATTTTCAAAAATTACATTGGAAGCTTCAAATCTGTACAGACAACCCTCATAACTGCCTCTCCCTTTTCTTTGACTATCCTAAGCAGTCTCTCCACAGCCATTAATACAGAGTTCCATCTTGTTGCATTTGGTCGCACAAGATGGAGGGAGCAAGCATCTTCCACGATTTCAGCTGCTGTTGAGGATCTTGAGCACTGATTCCACAGTGCATTAGACTGGCCAAATGTTGAATAGTACAGTTTCTTGTATGTGTCATTGGACACTGCTTTGAGGGCATATGCAGTGGCAATTAGGTTAAGAATGTGGCAAGCACAACGCTGGTGATTTGGGAACTGGAACTCAAAACCATCATCCTGAGCCAAAAGTGATGATACATCGACAAACTCTACCTCCTCCTCATCTTTGTCTACTTTTTCTTCATCATCCTCTTCCTCATGGACTGAAGTACCAGCAGCACTGTTGTTCAGATCTTCACTGAAGACTTTGAAGGCGTTGATGAAGTTGGAGCCATTGTCTGTTGTTGTTCTGACAATCTTCTCTCGAATTTTAAATTCAGTATGTATATCATTAAGTGCATTTGCCAGAAGGTCAAAAGTGTGAGATCCTCTTAACCTTTTACAGGCCAGGGCCACTGAGTGCCTCTTTAAACTGTCAAGGTCCAACCAATGAGCTGTGACCCTGATGAAACTACGCCAACTGGCTGACCAGCAGTCAGTGGTTGTTGCAATGTGGTCAACAGTTTTCATAGCCTCAGTAATTTTAGCTTTCATCTGTTTGGCAGCATCAGCAATCATAGATGTGAGTGTGATTCATGTCATTATTTTGCCAATTGGAACCAGGTGTAACACAAAGTCACGGAAAGCTTCTTGCTGTCCAATGTTAAAAGGCTGAAGTCCATGGACAACATACTTCATAACTGCCTTGTCGACGGATCTCTGAGGCCTCATGCTTCAGCTACTCACTAATGTGGTCTGCTTGGTTGAGGCAAATGGAGTAGTCCTTGTCTTTTTTTGCTTCACAGATGTGAGTTCCTCATATTTGCTTCAGTGACTGTCATGCTTGCTCTGAAAAGAGACAACATTGCAGGTAAATGTATTAATTAATGTCATGATAAAAGCAAAATGAATTACAAAAGTTATTCATCACATATAATTAAAAAAAAAAAAGAAAATAAACAAATATCTTTAATTGCTGCTCTTGTACTTTTGGACAATGCTTGCAAAACAGGTGTTCTATCTGTTTGGCAAACCCATCAGAATAGCACATCTTTGCTTAATGCACATGCATATCACAGAATTTGGTAAACTACAGTGTACTAACACCACTGTTTTCTATGACTTGTTGGGGTTATGGAAATTACTTGGGTCAGGATTAATTAGTATGTGGTTTTCAATAAGAAGCTTAAACCGACAGATACAGTATGTATTTAAATGTAATGTACAGTACACTATTCTGACAAGGTTTGCCAATCTGACAGAACACCAGTACATACAACCAACCATGCATCATGTAAAACGGGAGTAAACAACGAATACCTCAGACAAAGAAAGCTTAAGATGCTTTGTTTGTTGTCATATTTCAATAAAAATAAAAAATGAAAAAATCGGAAGAGAAATGAAGTCACACATTAGCCAACGCGACATGCATCGCCTATGCGTGTAGCATCCCTATCACAGCCTAATAACCCCATAGCCAAAGAACTTGAAGCAGACAGACTGCTCAAGGTTTACATTCACTGAGGCATGTTAGGACATGCTGAAAGCAAGAAAAAAAAACTATAAACTATAAAAAAATAAAACTACGCCTGGACCTACTGCCTGTTTAAACTGTGTATATATGTGCAACTTACCTTTGTATGTTTCCTCAAATTTGACGGTGAATTTTTGAAAGCCATGATTTTGCTGTCTTTCAGGAGACAGAGCAAACACTTCACATGATAGGATTGATCTTTTACTCCTTAAAATGACTCCAGATAGGGCCAGGGGTGGTCTCCTTCCTCATCACTGCGATCACTTGAAGAAGTCGAGGGTATCTGAGATTTTGCAGGTTTTCCTAGTCCTTCTATAGGGTTAGTTATAATATGTTCTTATCTCGAACTTCAGCTAAAAAGTGACTTTAGGTGCTCTGCTCTCAGGCAGGCCGTTAGCAGGCAGAATGGAAGGGGTTATGGGAGCGCGTGCGGGCAGTCTTTGAACTCAGCTTGATCGCTTGATTTGCTAAAGGTTAAACCTGGCGACAGCGCCATTTGCAATCGGCGCAGTTATACTCGACTTAAACAAATCACCATCGTGTTTTATTTGTGGTTTTTTTGTGTTGCTTTGTTTGTTTTTGTTTTGTTTTGTTTTTTGCTGTTGTAAAAAGTAACGACGCACAACAATAAAAATGTATCAGAGTCAAAGTATAACAGTGATCCAAAATATGTAGTGCAGTAAAAGTGGAAGTAGGAGAAAAAAAGTAATACTTCAATAAAGTAGAGATACTATATTTTACGACTTAAGTACGTTAGTGAAGTAGTTCTACTTCGTTACTATACATCTATGCCATTTACACACCATTTCAAACTTCAACACTTGTACTACTTGCCTCAGCTTCTTAATTACTTCAGCCAAGGCTTCAACAAGGATATTTCAACCATGTTCAACTGTCTCTCACTAATTTTGCAACCCTCTACCACATTTAACACTTTGAAACGCCATTTTGAGCTTTAAATCTTTCTAGTGTTGACCTCAGCTGTATGACTTCTTCAGCTGATCCTTCAACAACCAGATCTTCAAACATCCTCAACTTACTTCTGCTCAGTTTTCAGCCATTTTAAGGAATTTAAGGCCTTTAACAAAGATGTGAAGGATGGAACTTTCCTCCGGATGGCACAGAGATCATTAATATCCCTGGGACACAACAACCATTTACCCTTGAGGCTTATCAGAATGAAGTTGGCAAGCCATATCAAAGGATCACTGTTTTCATCTGCTTGAAACGGGACTTTGAAGAAGGTAAACTGTGACGTATGTGTGTGGAGTTGACACATACCTGTAAACATAAAAAAGGTGAAATAGCATGACAGGCATAAATCACCTGAGTTAATAACACAGTTAATTGGCTTGTAAATGTGAAATGACTTTCTGGAAACTTGAAATCAAATCAAATCAAAGATACTTTACTAACTCAGGCATTTTCACCAGTGCTGTCCTTAGATATAATGTATTACTGTTCAATGACTATGTTTTTGTAACGTAGTACAAATCAAGATAACTTCATTTGTTTTCATGTTTTGCAGTTGGAGAATTGTCAGACGCTGACCCAGAGATTGTTGTTACGTGTCCCTCTGAGTCTGATCTTGCTGTAATGTAAACATTTATGTTAAATACATTGTCTTTGTTTCAGCCATGGGAACCTTTGCAGAAAAGCAGTCCATTACAGAAAGTAGCAGAAACAGAGTAAGTTTTATATTCAGAATTTAACATAGCATGATGTGTGTATGTACTGAAGAAATTTGAACTTTACTGCATTTGCATACAGCATATGTGATACGCATACCGATGTGCTTATTGGAACATGTACTATAGATTACTGGCATTTTATGTTTGTTATTTTAAAGTGTCAACAGTGTATTCTTATAGTAAACAATAATATGTGCTTTTTTTTGCCTTCTAATGAATGGTGCTGGGAGTGTTGTGCTTGCACATGAAGTACATCAGGTATTAAACTGTTTTATTAGTAAAACTGGGTTTGGGAGTGCATGCTCACCGCGTTCACTGCATTACAGTTTACCCTTTGCAATTTCATTCAGTGTTATAATACAGTGAATTTCATCCCGTCTTCATTTTCTATACAATCATATATTACTTTTTTTTTTTTTTTTTTAATCAGTATACTTTACACAAGCTGATAAATATAAACCTTTTATTATGCAGAGGTCTTAAAGACACACT